>NW_025778884.1:0-183392 GCF_021130785.1 Homalodisca vitripennis | reverse complement strand
TATATCACAAACATGTAAAAGTTATTACAAAACTAAAATAAAATAGATGAAAATCACATAGTTGAAATTGTATATGAAGGCAGAATATTGTAGCTATTACTTTGTAATTGTATTCATTTATTCATTGTAAAAAATGCATTGTGAAATATGTTTCAATAGTAAATAACTTGAAGTTGATACAGTAATAGTAAAGAATTAACCTAACTCCCATTCTTGTTTCATAGAGTCAAAGTCAAAGTTGAAATCATTTGGTCATAAAATCAAGGATCATTGACAGTTATTTTTTTATAGCTCTCATTGACAGCCAAGTCTTAAGTCAAATAAAATGTGAGTAAAAGTATGAATAAATGAAATATACAGTAGATGAAATTATAAACAAAATTACAATATCAGTTTATCAGCTTACCTCATCCCGCTCGCGGTTGGCGAATGCAGTTGCGGCACGACATGTAGCCACCTCTCTCTCCATCTCACCTATCTGGGCCTGCAGACACTTACGAATCATTTCACTGCGCTCCTTCACTCTGGCTACCTGCCGTGCTGATTCTTCTCTAAGGGTTTCCAGCTGCTGGGTCATCTGCAGCAACTCATGAGATTTTTCTTCCAGTTTTTGAGCCTGGTTGACCTGCAGTCCCTCCAGCTGACCCACCATTCCCCTACAATTATTTCATATTAACTATTATAATGTAAGACTCAGACAAATAAATTGTAACAAAGAAGAAAAAGTAGTAGTTGATTTCCAAATTAAAATTTTCTCAAGAGTCTATGAATAGGGAGCCTATGGGAGTACCACAAGCATGCATACTACAAACATATGTGCAGCCACTAATCATATTTGGAGGTTCTGCCATGTTCTATCACTGGTTAAAATATATGCCTCATTTATTGTTTGGTTATTAAATTTAATTTGTAATATTTTTAATATTTTGTTCATGTTTTTGTTGTTTTTATTGACTACTTACTGAAGAAAAGTGATGTTCTTAAATTAATAAGACAATTTGAACATCATCAGTTTTATTACAATAATTGTTTTAAACAAAGTGGATATTTTTAATATACTAAATTTTAAATAAACTTCTTAAGTTGGCATGCTTTGGTGAACATTTTCGATGAAATAATTGTATATAACTATAAAATATTGTATATATCTAAAAAGAAAATAGTTTCTTCTTCTCAGTCTTTGGCTTGAGCTGCTTGTCTGATTTCTACTGCTAAGAGAATAAGTTTATCTTACAAGGGCGGTTTTTTTCATCCTCCGATCTCACAACAGACTGCCAGACATGTAGCAGGTTCATGGTATGAGCAGTAGTCAATCGCGCATATTCCGTCACATAAACATAACCAACTCTATTAATTCTCCTGCAAAATGTGAACTAAGGAGTTTTATTCGTTTTTGCAAGCAGCAGAGATCCATTGGAGAAAGCACCGTGTTTACGGAGAAAACATTATAAGTGAATATGTTGTACGTGAATGATGTAGAAAGCCAAAGATGTTAAACTGACACCCACAAAAATCACCAAATAGTTTAGCTTCGGCCAACTTATATTCGGCCATAATTAAACTTTAGACATGATTAACACACAACACCATCACTCATGTTTTCTCTCGATAAACATGGCACATTCTAGGAATTTCCACTGCACTATTTCTTTCTGCATAATTAGATCTGCAGTGATAAGTCGTTTCCATCTCAGATGAACAGGTATTACCTCCCATTGGTTTGGGTTGCCAATGATCACAGGTACCTAGCAATCCCAGACAAGTTTGGAACTGAACACACAAGAGTCCAACACCTTCAGTGCTGCCTGGTTATATGTGAAATTGCTAATAATCTTACTCCTACTACACCGCAGACAAAGATTCTAATGAGCACACTCCATAATGGCTGTGACTTCTGCCTGAAAGACTGTAGGACAAACGTGTGACAGTGCATTAAGATTACAATTTTGTCAATGGGTGTTAGAAAATCTAAATAATGTAAGTTGTTTCTTATTCACGGACGAATCATTGTTTACAAGATACAGAATTCCAAATCTGAAAAATAGTCACCAGTGGTCAACTGAGAGCTGCCATTTATTCAGTGTTTTTTATTGTTGGCTATTCACTGAGAACCCCAATGTGGGCTATGTCCTGTCACAGTAAATCTAAATCAGCTATTTATAATTCGATTTAAATAATTTTTGTGTCATTACATTTGTGATAAAATCCTCTAGCTGTTCTTGTAATTATTAAGAAAAATTGCAGGTTCTGAAGATATTCAAGTTTAAAAGTTTTAATGGCCGCCATCTTGAAAATGCTAAAGATAATTCTATAATATATTTTTTAGTAACTAGCCTTGTTATCATAAGAATTTGAGCCAAATTTGGAATAGTTTAATTTATTAGTTTTTAAGATATTAATTTTTATATAAAAAACACATACAGGCAAACAGATGGGAAACTAAACATCGGAGGTCCATGTTCACATGGTGAAATATTTTTGTCTTGACCTGAGCAATAACATGTTATACCTTTATCCAGAGAATGACAGGACACTCTGTATAATATACATACATATATACGAGAACAACAGAAAACTTAAATAAACTAACATATTCAAACTAGTATTGAAGAAATAGAACACTAAGATAACCAATAACATGCATTGCCATATTGTTATGTGAAGTCTGCACAAGTATGTATAACGTTTACTATTGAAGGTAGATGATTTAAAAAGATACAAAATTACAGATTAGAATCTTTAGTATTACAATGTAAGAAACACCAAATATTTTTAGGAATGGAATCTGTTGTCTTATATGATTTCAATATACAACCTTTTTGTTGATAACTTTGATGTATTCATCACCAATGAGTTATATCTAAATTGTTCTACCTGATAAATTTTATTTGGTTGTCTAGAAAGAGTTCTACTTTAGCAACCAACCAAGTAACAAAAAACCCCTTCTGATGATTTACTATAAGAAGGCTATCAGCACCTCAAACGTACTTTTATAATATAGCAGCCTCAATATATGCTTATATTCATAGTTAAAATTGTTAACATAAAAACATCGGTTTAATGAATATGTATATACTTTCATCTCTAAAGTTTATTAAACACTACTTGCAATCTTAATATACGATAATTTTTATTTGTGACTAGATTACCTGAATTTAAAGTAATTATTCATTGATAGTAGTGACTAATTTATAACTGTACTATCTGATATTTAACAAATTATCATAAAACTTGCTCTAAACCAATACATACTTCAAGTGTGCATTTTCATTCTCCATGGCATTCAGTTTCTTATCAGCATTTTCTAAACTGTTCATCAAGTTAATATTTAGGTCACCATCTGTTTTGGCAGAATCCACTTTCTTTCTAAGTGTATCAACCTGAAATTATAGAAAATTGTACAAAAAATATTTAGTCATGTTCTTAAACTTTTTGGTTTGTCACTGATTTATCTTCACAATTGATCCAGTTTGTCCTTAACAAATTAAAATAATTATTTTGGACATTCTTTGATTTACCTAAGTGGATCATGACATTGTGATTTTACTCTCGTTACTTAATAGATACATTTTTCGTTACGTACATACAATGTTCACAATTATTCGGGCTAATTTAAATTAAAGCAATATATTTTAAAGTATACCACTTTTATGCTTAGCATCTCACTACACACCAATCAGAAAATTAATACTACAAGCCATCCATTTCACTGTTTACTAGCAGCTAATATTTAATTACATAAGATTATTTCATACATTTATGATGCATACAGATAAAATTGAAAATATGAACTGAGATACTTTTTTTTAATTAAAACTATGGCAAGGAAATACTCTGGCTAATAAATTTTGTTTTATAAAAACCTTATTTTTTAAAAAAAAAAACACTTGTTTTTACGATCAGGAATCTTAAAATTAAAATTAAGTGAATGCGACAAATATTAGCCTACATAGGTCAAACCAGTTGACATTTATATTAAGATTTTCAGAACATATTAAGCTCTACAAACATCAAATTAACATGGAATAAAATTTTGCTGAACATTTAATAAAAAGTAATGTCAAATTTCTTTATTTATACAGAGAGACAATTAAGTCTTAGGGCAACTTTATAGCTTCTAAACAGCAAGAGATACAGAAACATTTTGAAAGCCCAGAGGGAAACATTTTGAACACCTACTTTTAAATTAGTTTACTAAAATGTATTCCCACATACTGTTAACTTGTAACAGGTACTGTGTTAGTTATTTCCTATTTACAATTCATTAACAATTTAAAAAATTTTAAACAGTGATTTCTCCTAAATGGATCAACCTTTTGAAGTACGGTTTGCAGCATTGTTTTCAATTCAACTAGAACTGTAAAATGATGTACAACTCAACATAGGCTTGTACGAGGCCCGTATTAAATATTTTCTTCTAATCCCCAACATACTTCAAAGGTGACATCCGATCACCATGTACTCAAAAAAGTAGCTTACTATTACCAGTAACAGTATGCCAAATTTGGATTAGATAATTGGATAATTGTCACCCTGTATATGGTATACATTTTTGTAAGCCCTCCGATATTAGCTCTCCGAGTGGCCAGAGAGGGCTGAGCGTGGTTAATAGGACACCGCTAGCTGAGCTAGTTTGCTTGCCGACGCCTAGCTCGTAGGGAAATTTAGTAGTCGTAGTGGGTCTTCTTGACATAATTACTCACGTTTCTCCTTTTGTTGAGTCCAATCTATATTTCAAAAGATGCACTAAAACACTCGTGACGCACCCAAACTACTATAATGTGTACCGATATGTGTCATCTCACTCCACCAAATAGACTCAGCATTCTACACTCACTACTACATTACTAATAGACTCCTCCCGCCTACCTCCGAGTCAACGACTTTGCTCGCCTGTCGACGCCAGCCCTGCTGACTCCCTCCCCATGCATTCCTCACGACACGAGCACCTTCACCTCACTTATCGATCGGGGGTTAAAGGGACGATTATACAATCAGCTTCTAATAACGGTTTACAACAAAGATTAAAAAATTACTATAAATGCTTTACCAAATCTTACTAAAAATAAAAATGTAACGTATATTAAAATAGTAGTGCTGTGACGGCTACATCACTCTCCCTTTCGGAAAGATGGATCATACAGAATTTTCATGGTGATACATCTTAGATTCTCAGAATATAACAAACATTTACAATACTTCAAAAAAAAAATGTATAGGATAAACATTTTACATTACAGTCATTTTTATTTCACAACTTTAAAAGGACAAAATAGTATTTTAGGCTGCGTAAGTTCTTATAATCTACAATTTAATTCTACTTGGACATTGACAATCACTTCAGATATATGTCCTCCCTAAAATACATTACATTTCTTGAGCTTGGCAAGTCCCCACATATTTATAACAAATATAGTCTTTGCAACACTGACCTGACTGGTTCAGCACTACAATGAATTTCACAATACCGTACTTCAAGGCGGGCTTGGTGTAATTGAATTGAACAAAGGAAGAACTCCTGAATAATTTCTGCGAGCGGAGTTTCCATGTTCTACTCGAATGGTTGGGGCTTGCCGCTCAGGCAACTGAGGACATCCTCGCACAGGTTGGCATTTTCCTGTGACAAAACAAAACTACGCAAAAGTAACACTATTCAAAATGAACAAAATAAACATTGAAACTATGATAATGTATAAATAGTTCAGTGGGTTTTCTATACTTTCTTTGATACTAGGGTACAAAACATGTGTATCATTTTAAAGGCTTGTTAAGGTCTAGTTCTATGTGATTATCCCTTTAAGATTGTCCTTGACTTTTTGCATTGTTTTTCAAATAACAAGCTACTGTTTTTAAAGATTAGATTTTCTTCGTGAGATAGCAACAGATTAATCTTTGGGATGTGCAAATGGTTAATGTCAAATTTATATTTTATATTTCCTTGAGTCCTCGAGAATAACTTATTATATTTACCAAAAAGAGATAGCGCAACTTGAAGCCTGTTTTAATATTCCAGACTTGTTTTAAAGTTAATTCTAAACATAACCTAGATGTGGTGGAGAGATAACTGAGTTTTTCTCCATCAGAACTCCTCATACAGTTAAGTATGACTTTATATGGTTCCTTTAGGCTATAGATCCAATCATTGCCGATTTTTGGATCCATACAGGTGTGAAGTTACATTTATGGTTAAGGTTCGTGAACATTTTTTCTGTGACTAGGTTAGATCCCATGAATAGAGCGAATATACAATCATTAACGCTATGATGCAATACATTTATAGAGTTAGGACACAAATAAAAATGACTTAGTCTACACTGACTAGTGTAAAAATCGATAGGTGCATAATACTGGTCTCTCTTTGGAGATCAACAAATAATCGCAACTTGTACTTTCCATTTTTAACCAATGTTGAAGGTTTGTTTGGTACAATGGAATAACTTCTACTTTATAAAGTTCAAGACGTCTGTCCTTGCGAACTTAAAGGGTACAGTTACGATCAATCTAATTCCTTCTTGGTGCTAAAGCATGAGCAGTGCAAAAGGTGGTAATACATAAATACGTCCTCTTCATTAACTGGGTATAATTAGTTTCAAATGACGAGGTATGACTTTTCCTATGTCAAGCAATATGTTTACAAACTCAATGGGTGGTAGTAATTTGCTGCTTATTCTACCTGTGTTTACTAATTCTAAAGCTTGCCTAAACTCAACAATTCTTAACTTTGCTTCATCTATGGTTTGACCTAAATGACGTGCTAGACTGACGGATTTTAAATGGTTTTGTTAATGAACGATGTAGCATAATGTTTTCTTGTTCGAATCCTTGGAGTGAAGTGATTAAATCATGCTATTTGAATGAGTAAGTTTAGTCATTATCTGATAATGGGCTTTAGTATTAGTTACTCATCTTTTCATTCATGTCTTTCATTAAGGTGATTGGTTTTCTCTAGAACTCAACAGTGATCCGCTAATCTTTTTTATCTCTTCAACTTTACTATTAACTTGTTCCATATCTTCGCTAGTGGGCACACCAAACAACCATTTCAATGCATATCCTCCCTGCATCAACTAGTCCTCGCTTGGAGCGTTCTGTAGGTAGAAGTCTAAATAAGTCACTTACATCGGATTCATACTGGTCTATCCCGGTCTTAATTCTACTATATTCGAAAGCAAAGTCCTCATCCACACATTTACACTAGTGTTCGTATAATAAACTAAGTCTGTGCACAATGTCTTAAGTGACTCAAGTTTCGTCTCTTATTTCTATCATATTAAAATCTAATACAATCTTCCCATTCATCCTCGGAAATAAATTGTGTCATGAAGTTTCTTGAAAACGATTCCCTGTGTCATTTCATTCTCTGCCATTCCTGTCTCGACAAAGAGTACAAGTATTCCTGAAATCATCATTTAGATCCTAATAATTGTTTACTTTCATGAATATCCTTGACTTATTCGAAATTTATTTTATTACGTACAGCTTGATCTTATGTTTCTTATCTTAACCTGCGTAGATATAACTTCTTTTCCTTATAGTGTACTCAATCACACATTTGAGTTGTTTGGATCCTTTAATTTGGCTTTTATTCACAACACCTTGCATACCCATTCATCAACATTCGTTTCCACAGTCATACAACATTCATACTCACGCATACAACCCATTCAATTCGGAGTAACTATTGCATTCTACTTTGTACGTGGTAACTCTAAAACATCTTTTACTTACACATCAGACCAAGAAGCATAACATACTAACGAGGAATATTTTAGTGTATCATATAACATCCTCAAATAACAAACAATACATAATTATTCAATACATTGCGGTTTACTTTTAACTACTATAATAAACGATGCAATACGCGTTCACTGTCATAACAATATGTATATACATTCCTATTATTTAATAAACTTCATAGTCTTTGAATCTACACGGTTTTTCTTCTATCTCTTATGGATCTAAAAGGGCCTGGTCGCTCTTCTGCGGTTCCTGGGCTTGGTTCTCTCCTGTCTTGTTCTTCATTTTGTCCGGCTACTCTATGGAATGCCTCTTCATGGTCTTCGGTCTCTTCAATGATTTCTTCCTGTTCTTCTTCTTCTGCTACCTGAGCAGCTTTTGGATCATTTTGGCTACTTCCTTGTTCTTGCAACTTAAACTCGGTGACAGGTTTTACTCGATTCACATGTACAGTTACATTCTTTCTTCCTTTTAAATTCGGAGTACGACATTTCAAATCTGATATAACCTTGACAATTGTGTATGGACCTTTTCCATGGTCTAGACAACTTCTTCACTCTTCCTTTTTTCACTTGGGGCACGTGAAGGTATACTCGTTGGCCCTCTTCAAATTTATTTAGCTTAGAATTCTTGTCGTATTGTCTCTTTTGCTGGTTCTTGCATGGTCTTGGCATTGTTGAGACAAATTTCCTTACGGCATTCAACTTCATCTTAAGATCTTCGACATAATCAGGTAAACCATCATCTCTTCTGTGATCAATAGATCATCTTCTAAGGGAGTCTTCATCTCTCTTTCAAAGACTAGCTCAAAAAGGAGAAAATCCTGTTGAATCATGCACTTGAGAGTTATAAGCCATATTTACCATTGGTAGGAGCTCGTCCCAGTCTGTTTGATTTCGTTTGACATAATGACTTAGCATCTTGGGTATGGATCTATGAACTCTTTCTGTTCTACCATTGCTCATGGGGATGATATGGCGGTGGGTTTGAAGTTTCTTTATTCTTAGTAGAGCACACATGCTTTTCATTATTTCGGATGTGAAATTTGAGCCTTGATCAGTAATTTAATTCACAGGGTTACTCCCAATCTTCGTAATGACTCTCTGCACAAGTGCTCCGGGCTATTGTTTTTTCTGCAGTTTGGTCTGGCAATGCAATAAACCTCTCCGTACCTTGTAAAATGATCTATAAACTGTCAGTATGTATTTGTTTTTGGAGCTTGTTAGGGGTAATGGGGGGCCAACAATGTCACACACGAAATCCGGGTATCCAAATTCTGTACTTTCTTGAAATTTACCTAAAGGTGCTTTAGTTTTTCCGTAATCCATTCTTTTATTGCATGGATCACATCTCTCTGATAAAGGAGAACAACATCTAATTTCATTTTCGCCAATAAAACTTTTTCTTGGATTCTTAACATCGTCTTCTTGATACCTCCATGACCTGCTGTCGGGATATCATGGTGAAAACGAATAACCTTCTCTCTTAACCGTCTTGGGAACGACTATCAGTTTGTCTGTCCTGGCCTCTTATATAGATGACTCCTTGTGGACTTGTTTTGAACTGAGGGTATTTTTTCAATCTCTGGCAATCTTCATCCTTACATTGATTTTCTTTAATGCTGTCCACATCCCAATATAGGTAGACTTTTCCACAGTATTCTTGCACAGACAATTACTGCTCAGACAATCAGCGTTTTGATTTTTTATCCCTGGTTTATGGAATACCTTGTAGTCATATTCATGCCAATTTCAGTGCCCATCTAGTGGAGTCTACTCGAAGGATCTTTTTAGCGACAGCAGGCCATCTGATTGCGCTGTGATCAGTATACAAGGAGAATGATCGTCCGTATACAGGTAGCAATCGGAAATACTTTACTGCCCATTTAACAACTGCTAAAAGTTTCTTTTTCTGTTACTGTATAATTCTGCTCAGCAGAGTTTAACTGTCTTGACGCATAAGGCGAATAGGGTGTTCTATTCCATTAATCACTTGTCCTAATACTGCGCCAAGTGCAACATTACTTGCATCAGTGCTTAATAAGAAGACGAATTCCTTGGAGAAATTTGGATACACTAATAAAGGTTCAGTTACAAGGATGGTCCTTCAATTTTTCAAATGATGTTTCCGCTTCTCTTCGTTCCACTCAAACTTTTGGTCTTTTTTGTTAATTTTGTCAGAGGTTTAGCGATGTCGGCAAATTTCGGTAACATGCCTCCTATAGTAACTACATAGTCCTATAAATCCACGAAGTTCCTCCTTTTCATTCTTGGGTCTTGGAAAAATTTTTGAAGCTTCAATCTTATTCTGACATGGTTTGGGGTTTGATTCCATCTCTCGATACAACATGGCCTAGGAAGTTAATTTCAGACTTTGCTATTTGGCATTTCTTCAACTGGATACTCAAATTTAACCTCTTGAAATCTCTCTAGAACTTCACTAAGATCTTTAGCGTGCTGATCAATACTCAACTGAAGATTAGGATATCATCCATGTAGGGCAAACATGCTTTTCCATTTCAGACCTGTGAGAGTAGTATCAACCAATCGTTGAAATACAGAAGGAGAATTGATCAATCCCATTGGCATGCGTGTATATTCATAATGACCATCAGGAGTACTGAAGGCCGTCTTCTTCTTGACTTTCAGGGTGCATTTTTACCTGATAGAAACCTGAATTCAGATCCAGTGCCGAGAAGTACTGACTGCCTCCTAACATGTCTAAAGTTTCCATGTATATCTGGAAGGGATATATTTCCGGAACTGTAATTTTATTGAGTTCCCGATAGTCTACACATAGACGATAACTGATGGTACCATCAGAGCCTGCTTTCTTGGGGACAATGATTACCGGTGCTGACCATGGGGAAGTACTGGGTACAATTACAACCCTTTATCCAATTGTTCTTGTATCAAATTTTGTAGAGTACCTCTCTGTGATTGTGGCACTCTGTAAGGTTTCTTATTGATCGGAGATAGGATGTTGGCTCGTGTTGATTTGTGGAGTAACTAAAGAAGTACACCCCAAATTCTCTATTCCTCCTCCTAAGCTAAATAGACGCTTGTAGCTTGGAGAACATTTTTTAATTTATTTTGGTCTTCAGTTGGGAGGTGCTTTAATTTTTTTCCTTCAAGTTTTCCATTGAATTCCTCTGTCCTATTTTGTGTTAGATTTTACTCGTTTTCCATGCTCCTTTATTTCCTTCACTGTGTGGCTCTCTTCTATTTTGCAGAGCAGCGTATTCCTTGTATATCACTAAATTTTCAGACGTGATATTTTATGATTTTGGTCCAACACATTCCTTTATTCACTTTTGAAAGGCTTCTAGCGACATTGATGCCATGAACTTTACTACGCTGGTTCTGTAATTACTGTTTTTCCTTCCATTTGTTCCATTTGATCCTTTTTTGTTTTTGCTTAATTTTACTTGAATAAGCATTTTTCTGAACGGGCAGGTGGCACGTTGATGTTTGTGCGACTATACGCTAAAATGTCAGGTATTTCTTCCTTCAGATTTGTTTTGTGGGATTAAGGTTTGTTGAACTTGTTTCGTGGGAACATTGAACAATGCCAATGCCACTTCTCTGCTTCGAGTTACAGGGGATTCTCTTTCATAGGAAACTGCATGCTATCTTGTTTCCAATACTCAGAGACTTATTCTCAAGGTCAATCACAAGCCTTTTTTCGTTTCAAAACATCGTATCCTAGGATTAGCAATATATAATCTTCAGGGAGATCTGTTACTACGAAGTTCACATTTTTAAATCAAGTAACTCCAGTTGCAAGGTCTCCTGTTACAAGTGCCGTAAACGTTCATAACAGCACCAGTGATACCTTCGTATTTGGATTTCAGTTGGAGTTAGCTTGTTCTGAGCCATTGTCCTATCGATCAGTGATACTTGTGCTCCTGTATCGATTACAATGAGAGACCGTTCACTCCTCCTATGCACCCTTTGTACAATTAAATTCACTCACATTTTCTTGTGTCAAAGTGGCAACAGCTTTTTGAAATTCAACTTCGCCTGTCTGAGTTCCCGTGTGGTTCAGATTTAATGAATTTCTGAGGTTCCCAGCGGCGTGCCTGGGTCCCGCGTTGTGGTTTAACGTGTTTCGAAAGCTGATCCACGTCCTCCATGCTGAAACCCTCTGCTCCTGAAGGTTCTCCTCCTCTAGCTGCGCCTCTTCCTAATGCTGTATTTCTCCATACCCCAACAATTGTTTGCTGTGTGTCCAGGTTTTCGGCAATTTTCACAATAATAGGGTAGTTGTTTCACTTTTACTTCTACAATCCCTCTCTTTGTGACCTTTCTTCTTACATGTATAACATACAATATCTACTCGCCTGGATTGGCATTCTCTGGCTTTTATGGCCTGGTTTCCCACAAGTGTAACACGTAGTATCGGTGATCGTTCCAAAAACTCGCCTTGTTCTTCTCCTCAAATTCGGATGGTCACTCTTTTTCTCTAAGTTGTTTAGAGCTATCGCCGTGGTTACAGCTTCTCTGAATGTTTTAGGGAACTTGATTCCTGGTCTGCCGTCCTATTTTCACCATTTAATCCTCTTACAAAGGCATCCATGGCTCTTCTATCGGCCTCTTTCTCTCAGAATTTGGTTTGCTTTCAGCGTGTTTTGTAACTCTTAGAGTTTTATATCACTGACCCCTTTTTACTCGTCAGAGAACTGCTCAATAGTTTTCCTCCTCTGTTTTGTCGTATGCTAGCCAATTGCTCGAAGTAGTAATAAGATCTGGTAGGCTATCGCCGAATCTTTCCATAAAAGCAGCTTTTATTTCTTCTAAAGTTGTTTGAGTTTTTACATTTTTCGTCTGACTTTGCAAACTGTAGAGCACTGCCTGTTAGTTTAAAGTTTTAAAACTTGAAGTTTTTGAGCTTCACTCCAATTGCTGAGCTCTCCAAATTCCTTCGATGTTTGTCAAAGAAGGGGGCGACTAAGATCTGCTTTCCTCTCCATCGTAATGGCTATACTTGAGACAAGCTCAAATGACGGCTTTCTGTCTGCAAGGGTCATGTCCATCGGGTACGGAGATGTTTCAGTTTTTGTTCACCGCGGAGGTAGAAGCGTTGGCTAACGTTTCATCTAGTGTTACTTGAAGCGACCTCACTTTATTCGATATGGCATCAAAGGCGTCTTGGACCTCAACGGTCTTCCCTTCTAGGTGTACAGTGCCCATCGTTAATAATTTAAAAAAAATTTTGGTTTTCCTCTTTGGAATACAGTAGCTATACAATCTCCTCTAGGTTATCAGTGATATTCAATAGTTAAACTTAAACGCTCTAAATGAAATCCCTAAAAGAAGACGTTGACAGCAACAATGTGAATAACTAGTTTCCCTATTTTTCAGTAAAATAACTTTCCCTTTTTTTTTTTTTTCAATTTTCGATAATGGATCAATCAAACAATAAAGTTTTTCGATTTCCAAATGATACCAATCACTAATCGGTAGTATTGAGTTATCAATGGATCAATAGTCTAACAATGCCTCGATATACAAGTATATCAATACTGTAATGTGACTCAATACAGCTGCAATAATATTAAATAATCGTATTTGTTATATGAATATACTATGTGCTATTACTTATATACTCTAATAGTTAATCACATTAACTGATATCACTTTGTTTTCAGTATAATTCGAAATTTACCCTTTTTATAAGTCAGCAACAAGTTACTTCCAACAATTATTGCTATTATACTCTTTTACACTTATATTAAAATTTCTACGGGTTTCTTTTGTATACTGATATTAATGAATTATCAATCAAATTGAACAGTAAGCTAATATAGAATCATTGGCATATCCCTATTTCCAAGCAAATGATTTTAATCAACACGTTATTCTGCTTATATTTACGCTGAAAACATGATGGACTGAATGCCCTGGAGGTGACGACCTGACATGGAGGCTTTGGCAAAATAAAATACTAGGATGTTGTCCTTTTAATTTCTCTTATTTAAATAATTCTGAATCTGTTTGTCAATAAAGAAGTTTAATGCTTAAAAGCCTGGCCTCAATGCTGCATTCACCATTTATTTCCAAAGCATTTTGAACCATATTATTTAACCAACTATTTACTAATAATACGTAGTCTAATCTTAGGTTTCGCCAATGATTTAATTTAATTTAATTTAACAAAGTTCCCACTGCTCACCAAATAGTGACAGGGCTGCCATCTCGAAGGCTGTGGATGATCGTGACTGCGTTGACGGAGATGACAACATCTGCGTAGACAGTGGTCGGCAGTTGGTAGTTCCGGTCTGGATCACACTGGATGTCCGGTGACGTATGCCCTCCTTGTTCCTTTCTATGTTCTATGATGACGTATGATGATGGCGTCCAACTTCCGCTTCATAGTGTAATGGCGTTGCACATGGTGTAATAAGCACACAGAACTAATCCAAGTCCATCTTCGTTCATATAAGTTGAATTTACTCGAAATTTAGAAATATAACATTGCAATTAATTTGTAAATGAATTTAGAATAGTAGTTATTTGGATAATGGAGTGTAAACTGAAATGTTCTAATAATTTTCTCAACCACGTGGTACACTTCTTTATTTCTTTTAGAGTTCTTTTAAAGTTTTGAAATCATTTTGAAATAATTTGCTGGTTTAATTATCGTATCCCACCGCTGGTCACCACTGTAAGCCCTCCGATATTAGCCAGAGAGGCTCATGGTTAATAAAAGGGATAGCGTTTTGCTGCCACCACCCTAGCTCGTAGGGAAATTTAGAATAGTGGTTGAGAAGGGTCTTGAAATAATTACTCACGTTTCTCCTTTGTTTGAGTCCAATCTATATTCAAAATGCACTAAAACACTCGTAGGCGCACCCAAACTACTATATGTGTACCGGTGTGTTCGCATCTCACTCCACCAAAATAGACTTACTTCACACACTCTACATTGCTAATCCCTCCGCCTACCTCCGAGCCCTCAACTCGACTGCCGACCCGTGCTGACGAGTGCTGACCCTTGCATTTCCTCAGCACGGCCAGTCACCTCACATCACGCGGTTAAAGGGACTTGGGTTAGTCCAGTTAATTTACACACTGTGTAATTACTAAAATACCATCTAAAAATTACTATATTAAAATAGTAGTGTGCGTGCGCGCTACATTTTTACAGTAAATAGCATAAAAATTCAGATTAACCTTATTTATCCTTAACCCTTTTTCTTCCAGGCCGTAAGCCAAATGTTGGTGAATTAACCACCAGGACCATATTGGTGCAGATTATTATGTATTAGGCCAACCGTGCTAGTCCAGTCAATGACCATTTTCCCGTGTATTTATGTATACAGCACCGATTTTTATAAAAATGTGAATTTAGATTCCACTTATCCTCAATTTCAAAGTCTATCCTGTGCCGGGGATTACTTTTTCCCTGGGGTAGGATGCTACCTACCCCTTCTCGGGGGTGAGCAATTTTTCATTGAAAATAAGTGAAGGAATCAATAAATTCACTAATTCTAAGCAACTTTTGTTCTATGAAGTTTTTTCTTAAAGTCAATACTTTTCGAGTTATTCGTGAGTAAAATTGTCAGTTTTCAGGCAAAAAAACCACTTTTTCAGACAGTTTTTTGCGAATAACTGGAAAAATATGTATATTATCAAACAATCTGTAGAGAGCAAAATTATAGATTATAAAATAACAACAAAATCGTGTATTTATGATACATGCAGACCCAATGGAAATATTGGTTGTTGAAAGATTATTGCTATTTTCAAACACCAAAATGGAAAGTTTTTACGTACAATAACCAAAAATCAATGCATTTTTTCGGGAAAAACTCACAGAAACTCACGAGTCCTTTAAAAATCCTTTATTTTTATTTTTTATAAAATTCCTATTATTAAAACTAAGCAAGTTATGAAGAGAATAATGTTGATTTCTATTTTTTTGTTGGACAAAAATAGTGAAAATCTCACCCTTTCTTCCTTCCCATTTGGAAAAAAATGTTGCCACTTTACAATTCACTTTATTTATGTTCTTATAATACATTCTGAGTGTTTGCCCAGTTTAAAGTACTTATTTTGGAAAAAAATTGAGCTTGAAAATAGAAAATCATTTATGTAATTTATTTAAACATCTTTTTTTTCAAAACAACTCAAAAACTATTAATGATACACAAAATGTTGTAGTACAATTTTGAAAGTTTTTCTTTTCTGAAAATGTTTATGTTTATTTTTTTGTAGGGTAAAAATTGAGTAAGATATGGCCATTTAAAGTTTGCATGCATTCGTGCAAAGTACTTTTTTGAGCCCTTTTAGCATGAACCTTTTTAAAAATAAGATATGAAAAAAAAATTATTTAGATGAGCTCTTAAAAAAATACAAAATGCTTTTTTGAAGGATTTGATTGCTTAAAAACTAAGGGGGTTATGAGAAAAAAACTAAAATCACATTTTTGTAGAAATTATAACATATATATTAGTATATTTATGAATACACATAGTGGCTATATTTTTGGCTTAGTTAAACTGTCACTTATATACAGAGTGTCCTACGAGTAAACCGAAAAACTTATCATGTGGTTTCCTCTCATCAAAATACTGAAAAAATTTATATAAGCATATATCCGGAAAGATTTCTCCCGATTTTCTGGCAAAGAATGGATATAAAGCAAAACTGATGTTTTTATGGTGCAAAGATAATGTTAAACTTATCAGATTTTATATAAAATGAACTTAAAAATTGAATCTAATACATACCAGACCTGTAAGGCCCTGTTTATTTTAACCTAGTTTGTAATAATTATGTGTTAGTTATTTACCTGAAGGAGAGATCAGATTGCAGATCTCGAAACGTATTGTTACTGATTTTTTGTTTCACTGAACGATGGCAAATGTCCAGAAAAATCCTGTTTCCTTCACACCCATATCTGAGATATCAGACAAAATATGCAAAATTTGTTTTTGAAAAACCTGCTTTGTTTAGATGTGAAGTATATTAATTTCATTAAATGAGTAATAAACACGCAAACTTGTCACCCAAAAGTTGTAGATAATTTAATTCTGAAGAGAATTATATAAAATAGGCCAATAACATGTTTATTATTATTTGGTCAAATAAAATTAGATCAAAGAATAAATTTGTATCACATTTTGTGTGAAAAATTAAATAATGTTTGGGAAATGTTAAGGCCTATGGTGAGTCTACTATGAGTAAAACAAGGGTTTATGAGCGGTATAAACATTTCAAAGATGGCCGTGCAGATATTGAAGATGACGAACACTCCAGACGCCTCAGCAACTGGAAGAAATGGTTATGAACGACCACCGTATTCTGATCAGAGTAGTAATATCAGAACCAATTAGAAGTCACTAATGATGTTGGCGTATCAATTGACTCATGCCATGACATTTTTTCGAATAGCTTGGGTATTAAACGTGTGGCAGCAAAAGTTGTTTATTTTTAAACAAAAATAGCCGCTAATTGAAGTTTCTCAGGAGTCACTAAATGAAGTCAACAACAATGCAGAATTACAGAAATGTGTTATAACAGGTGACGAAACATGGGTTTATGGATATGACATTGAAACTAAGGCTCAATCATCCCAGTGGAGGCATTCTGGATTGCCAAGACTGAAAAAGACTCAACAAGTGCAATCGAACGTGAAGATTATGCTGTGTACTTTGATTTTAATGGGATAGTGCATCTTGAATTCTTGCCACAAAGTCAAATGGTTAATATGGAGTAGTTCAATGCCATTTGCATGAAGCAATCCAAAAAAAGCTTGGATATGTAGTAAAACAAATTATGGCTTTTGCCTCATGACAATGCACATGTTCATACTTCATTGCTTGTTTGTGAAATTTTACCCAAAAACAGTACTGTGATGATGTGCTAGCCTCCATATTCTCTAGATATGGCTCCGTGTGACTCAATTTTTTTAATGCCACCGTTTTACAAGCATTGTTGAAAGAACTAAAGGCTATCCCAAAGATTGAGTTTGAGAAGTGTTTCTAGGATTGGAAGATGCACTGGACAATTAAATAAACACCCTCAGACTGATCTACTACACTAGATGTTCATAGGCATCACACAAGAAATAAATACCTGTTAGACCTGCCCTCAGTTAGACAATAGACAATTTTCTTTATTTCACATATTCATAGAGAACAGTACAATGCGTCAATACATGAGATAGTTAAAGAATGTTAATAGTTGAGAGTTACAGGATTTAAAAATTCTTGAATAGAGTAGAAAAGTCGCTCCTGGAGCCAGACTGTGAGATGTTTCTTGAGGTGGCATTCTGGTTTTTCTCTGAGGTGGACTGGTAGTTGATTGTAGAGCAAGGCTCCCTTATAGGAAGGCTTGTTTGTAAAGAGTGTTAGATGGTGAGGCGGCAGAGCAAAATCTGAAGCATGGCGTGTATTTTGGTTGTGTATGTCTCTTTGTCGGGTTTGATTTGTTGAGATCAGCATGCATGATTGCCTCTTGCATGTAGAGCGCTGGGACCATCAGGATCTTGAGTTCCTTGAAAGGATCACGACAGCTTTTGAGGTAGTTTAGGCCTGCTAGACATCTTATTGCCCTTTTTTGAAGTTTTAGGATTCTTTGCAGGTTGGTAGCAGATGTTCCGCCCCAGGTCACAATTCCGTACCTGAGATGAGATTCAAATATTGCGTAATAGGCTATCTTTGCAGTTTCCAGATTGCTTATGTGTTTTACCCTTCTTATTACATAAGTGCTTGAAGAGAGTTTTTTACAAAGTAATTCTATGTGTGCTTTCCATGTGAGCTTTGAATCCATTGTAATGCCCAGGTATTTGACTGTATCCTGAGCTGCAGTTCCAGGGATTGGTAGAGGTAATTCTTTGTTTTTTTGTGGTGAAAATTAGCTGTATTGTTTTTTTCTCATTAAGGGCAAGGTCATTTCTTAGGCAATATTGTTTTGTGTAACTAAAAGCAGTGTCAGTAGTTCTTTTCAGGGTTTGAATGGATTTATTTACTATGGTGAGGACTGTGTCATCTGCATACATTGTTGATTCATAGTATTCCTTTAGGTAGTCTGGAAGATCGTTTGTTAGGAGGAGAAACAGTACCGGCCCCAGTACTGACCCTTGTGGTACTCCTCTGGCAATGCTTGTCATGTCCGAATAGAATTTTTTTTCGCTTGTTTTGTTCTTCATGCTCAATTTCAACTATTTGCTTTCTGTCACTTAGGTAACTATGAAACCATTCTCCCGTCTTCCCATTTATCCCTAGGGACTTCATTTTGTTAAGGAGTTGGTCATGGTTAAGGCAGTCAAATGCCTTACTGAAGTCAAGAAACAGGCTAGTGACTGCATGTCCGTTGTCGAGTTGGTCAATGATGTACTCCGTTAACTGTATTAGAGCAGTAGTTGTTGACCGTCCCTTTAGGAATCCATGTTGCTGGTTGGTCACTAGATTGTTTTGTTCTAGGTAGGATAATAGCTTATCTAAGACAATTTTCTCGTAGATTTTTGAAAAGGTTGATATCAGGGAGATCGGTCTGTAGTTCATTAAGTCATTCGTTGATCCACTTTTATGTTTCGGGTAGACCTTAGCTATTTTTAGCATAGTGGGGAATATTCCTTGTTGAAGCGATTTATTTATTAGAGCAGTCAAGGGTTTAGTGAGTTCATGTTTGCAGGTTTTGATGAGTTTAGCCGAGATCTCGTCTATACCCGAGGATGTTTTGGGTTTTAGGGAGTTTATGGCTTTTATAACGTCAGTCTCTGTTGCTGGTCGTAGATTTAGGTTGCTATTTGTACTGTTGGGTGGATTGTAGATATTAAGTAGCCCATTGTTTAGATTGTTTGGTTTTAGCGTCCTTTCTGCGACTGTGGAAAAGTAGGAGTTGAAGGTGTTTGCTACTTTTATGGGATCTTGCAGTACTTCCCCGTCTGTGACAATTTGCCATTTACTGAGATTTAGCCTGTTGTTTTTTCTTTCGTTGTTTATTATTTGCCACAGTGCTTTTGATTTATTGTCGGCCTGAGAGATGTGGTCTGATGTTTGTTGTTTTTTTAGCGTCTTGAGCTTCACGTCATATTCCTTTTTTCTCCGTGCTGATTTAGCTTTGTCTTCAGGTTTTCCAGTACAAAGTTCCTTGTTTAAGGCTTCTATATACGAATTTTAGAAGGTGGTGCATTCATCGTCCCAGCAAGTTGTTTTCTTTCGGCAAGTGATTGCTACACTTTTGACTGGGCAGCTGCTTTTTAGGACGGTTTGTATGATGAGGTGGAAATTTGTATATGCTTGATTTGCATCATCCGTATTGTATATGCTATTCCACTTGTGTGTTTTGAGCGTATCCTTTATGAGAGTCATGGTTTTCTTGTTAAAAATGCGTTTTCTCTCAGTTACAGTTCTGCTATATTTTCCTGCTGTCAGATGTAGTGTGGCTAGTTGGGATGTATGGTCCGAAAGGCCAGAGAGAACGACTGAAGCTTGAATGGCTTGGGGTCGATATTCGTGCATATCCAGTCAATAGAGGTCTCTGTGTCTTTAGTGAGTCTGGTGGGGGGCAGGCTAAGTCTTTTGAGGTCAAATGATGTTAACCCTTAAAGCGCCAAAAAGTTTCAGCTAAACTCGTGATTAGCGCTCATTTATTATAAAAAATTAAAATTAGATTTTCTCAACGCTAATTTTAATTCCTTTTTTTAGGTAACAAAATAAAACAGAAACTGCAAAAAACATATCTTTTATCATATTTATTGTCAAAATACACATGATTTACTATGTAGCATTCCAGCTCCTTTATAAATTTTACCCAATGCTTACTGTTTCCTTTTATTATTATATGTATCAATGATGACATTGCGTGCTTATATGTACTAGAATAGAACTAGAAAATAAGTATATTACATATTTAATACAAAGTTATTATAAAAAATTTAATTTACATGCCAAAAATTTGAAAACCAAATATTTTCCAAATTCTTAGTCCTCTAACGGGTGTTATTTTTATAATTACAAAATGGTTTTCAGATGTTTATAGAAGTAAATAAAAGATTGTAACACTTATTGGAGTAAAAACAAGCCTAAATATAAATAATAAAAATAAATGTAGAATTTCGGAACAAGAGCTAAAATACATAATTATAAATATAAGGAATAAAAATATTTCTACAAGGAAAAAAGACTTTTATCGCCATTCAAGAAACTGTTTATTTCAAAAGTTTATAAATATATAACTTTCATAAAAATATGATCATATAACATAAAACTACACAGAAGTTTACCGATCAACTATTCGCACTGCTTCAACAGGATATGAAGAAGAACACAAGAGCTGCCCGGCGAGGCAGTGACGTACGCATAAATGCGCTTGCGGCGTTGAGCAATACTACCAAACTGCCAGCTGTTCAACAAAAACCGGTTCAGTATCGATCGATAAACACAAAGATTGTCACGTGATGTGGCACAGCCCCACTACACTACTGTAACATACACCCCTCACAGTCTAGCAGACAAACTCTGAACTAACAGTGCAAAATAGTAAAAACAAGTATATTGCGCGTCTACGCGCTTACGGCGTTCAGAGCAAAGTCGATCCTCGCGCGCATATGCGCTTACGGCGCTTTAAGGGTTAAAAATTCGTTAAGCTTCATGTTGTTACTGTCGTTTGCTCGGTTCCCAGATTATCAACATTTATATCCCCGACAATGACCATTGGTTTGGTTGTTTGCATGGCGCTTTCCAGCTGGTCCGTTAGAATGTCAATTGATTGTTCAATGTTTGATGTCGGGGGCCTATAAGTGCCAAGTACTTGGATTACTTCTTTGTTAATTTTTATCTCGAACAAAGCTGTTTCACACACTAGCTCCGACTCTTCATTACTAGTTCTTATTAGTTTGATGGTCTTTTCTAATTCGTTCTTTACATATCCTGCGACCCCTACTTTCTTATGTAACTTCCTGCAGAAGCCTCCTATCAGAGTATAGCCATCAATCCGTGTATTTTCTAAGCTGCCTTGTGCGAGCCCATGTTCTGTTAGTATTAAAAGGTCAGGTCTGTGATTGGCGAGGAAATGTGACAGTCTGTTTGTTTTACCAGCGAGCCAATTTATGTTTTGGTGGGCAATTTTTATTATATTTTGCTGAGATGGCTTGCTTTTTTTATTAGGTTTGAGTTTATAAAAATTCTGAACCTTTTCCTCTTCCGCTGAGTCATCTCTAAAAAATGTTGAGTTTCTGGAGAAATTTGTCTAGGGAGTGGTGATTTCATGGGTTGGTCAGATTGTGAGACCAGTTCCAGATTGTCATTGAGTTGTCCAGTCAAGGTTGGGGGGACTTCCCCAGCAGTGTTTTGGTTTAGTTTTTTAGGCAGGGTTTGGCTGGCTCCCTCAGTAGTGTTTTGGTTCAGTTTTTTAGACAGGGTTTGGCTGGCTCCCTCAGTACAGTTAAAGTTAATCATGCTCAAGCTATGTCCAGTGGTAAAAATATTACCCCTTTTACTATACTTGTCAAGATGTTTGGTGAGGAACTCCTCGTATGTTTCCCCCTCACTAAGTGTGCAGTACATGGAGGAGACATTTTTCCCATGCCCTGAGTTTTCGTTACAAGTGAGTGAGTGAGATTTTCGTTCACAGGAGTTGGGGATGGTTCTGGGAGGTGGCTATTCTGTTTAGAAGGTTGGATGAGTGACTGCTGTTTTCCAGTATGGGGTGGCACAGTTTGCTTGCTTTTTACAACTTGTAAGGACACGCTAACATGATTTTTTCCCTGGTGTTGTCTTCTTATTTTGCTTCTGTCCAGGTTGAAGCCATTCGATTGAGTAGGGGAATTTAATAATTGTGTTGACTTTGATTGGGGACTTTGATTATTAGCACATATTGTAGAGCTTCCTTGGAAGTCCTTTGAGCATTGTTCTAGCTTTTTTTTTCAAAATGTTAAGTTCGGATTCCATGTGATCTTGTCTCATTTTTAACTCGATAAGCTCATGTGTAGGGGGTAAGTACTGTTTCACTGGCACTAGGGTTTTTTTTCAGCAAGCTGTTTTGTCTGAGTTATTGCATCACAAGTAGAAACTTTACAGACTGACTCCTTTTGTGTTTCTAGTGTAGATTCAAGTACCAAAATAATATTTTCCAATTTAGCAATTTTTTCATGTTGATCATTAATGAGGTGAGTTTGTTCACTGTCACTATCCTCATACAGTTTTTTGAACTCTAATGTCATATTTTTTTCTCTGTTCAGTTGAGCTTGTAAGTCTCCTACTTGTTGTTGGAGTTCTTCCATTCTGTTCCTAAACCTCTCTGCCTTTGCCTCCAGTTCTTCTATAACATCCTCTCCACTTGATAACAACCCTTCAATTCTTAGGACCTTTTCTTGTACAAAACTGAGTTCTTCTTTTAGTTTGGCATTTTCCTGTACCAATACATTACCAGCTTCAGTTGCAAGGTTTAAGGATGTTTCTAGGTCCATATCGTCAATGTTCTCAATGTTCTGAATTTTGTCCTCAATTGTGTCCTTGTTATTGTTTAGCGGTGGATTAAGTTGAGATTGTAATTGAGATGGGCTGTCAGTTTTCAGAGCATACTGATTAGTCAGGCTCTTTTTATTGGGGCTTTTAAATGCATTAATACAGTTACTGCAGGACCAGTTGTTAACTTCTGCTTTAGTCAATATTTTTAGGGTTTTGTCAGAGATATTGGCACATGCAGCATGATGCCACATTCTACAAGGTCCTGTGCAGCATATGGCAGAATATTTGACTCCAATGCTGGATACTCCACAGGGGTTTTTGGACAGGTGTTTGTTTTTAGACATTTTTTTTCTTTTTTTTACACAATAAGCAGTTTTATTAAAATACTGGTAGGCTATATACGGTTGTCAAATTATAAAGATGTATAAAAGTATTCAGTTGATTATCAACTGAGTGTACAGTATAGCCAGCTGTTCTGTGCTAGATGGTGTAGTGACTGATCAGCACTTGACTAGGTCAGTGATGAGGTGCACAGTCTGCAAGTTTGAGGTCATCAATCCTCATATATGAGACACATGCCAGGTCTCCTTCACAGCTGCGGGATGGATATGAGTTGGCGGCCGGTGTAGTGACGTGTAATCTATCTTTCTTGTGTGTTGGCGATATGAGTGACGTCACTTGATAATTGAGTTCTGTCCAATTTAGAAGTAATAAATAACTCAGTGAGTGTTAATTTTGCTTGGACGTGTTTCAAAAGATTATTATTAAGGAATTTATTCCTCAAAAGTTAGCATGATTATCATAAAAGTTTAATCAGTTCTAATGTGCAATTCTTTGTCATGATTCTTGGATTTCTTTTCTTGTCTTCCAGGTATGTAAGAAGTTATTATGTATGATTATAATAGACTTACAGTTGATATGTTGTAGTTCTTGTAAAGTTAAGTAAGTATTTTGTTGAGTTTACCACTTAAACTTCACTATAATATGGAGCACTTTCACACTAGATGATGGGTGTCCGCCATGTTTTTATTGATTCACAAAAAGTAACCAAGTTAGTAGATTACATCAAATTAAAAATAACCATGATTACCTGACCTGTAATATTATCTCATTAGTGTTTTAAACCTATTTTAACTTCGTAATAGGATTTTAATTAATAAAAAGGTGTTATTTATTATCTTCATTGTAAAATCTTCATGGTTCATTGTAAAATCTTATCACTTTTTCAATCACAACATAAATATTGTTAACACTTGATAAAAGAAGTTACTTTTTAATAAAAATTCATTGTAAAACAGTAGTTACTTACTTCGTTGTTGGCATTCTCCAGCTTTTTAGTTATATCTGCAATGGTTTCCAAGGCAATATTATGCATCTGCTCTGTCTCCTTGAGCTTCTGTTGAGTGATCCTCAATAAATCTTTGATTGGGCTCAGTTCTTCTAATTGTTCTTGCATTTCAAGCTTAAACACAAAAATGATAATAGTGAAACATTGACATTAACTATCCAAGAAATTGTAAGAGACAGAAGAGGAAGGTCAACTCACATTTAATTTTAGATTATATGATGGTATAATGGTATATGATAGTTATGCGGAGGAGAAATTTATCTGGCAAGCAAATCACTTACACATACCACTGAGCTGGTTCAAAGTCTTAAGCCCAGTTATCTCCCCGGCTCATGTATAATCAGGGGTATGTTCAGCCAATAGCACTGCAATTGATGATATTATGGTACAGCTGTGAATTAAATTATCACATTGAATAAGTATAGATTTACCTTGACATACATTAAGCATTAAAGTATTAAAATACAAAGAAGTGTTAGTATTCTGTTTACAATAAAGAAAGGCATACAATTTTCATTGATATTCTTGTTATATATTGTACATAATGCTTTCTTTTGACGAAGGAAAAACTCCTTCACGCCACTAGAATTACCCCAGAGAAGAGTACTATACTGGAGGTGAGAATTAAAAAGAGTGATATAGATGTTAATAACTAAACTATAGTACAGAATTTATGTTTTTAGCAAAAGAATTACTCTAGAAAGACAAGCACTGAGAGAGACTGTATGTATTTCCCATGTAAGCTTAGTTTCATGGTTGATTCAAGCAATAATTTAATAGGTTTCTATAACAGAATTAGTGCTTAAACTAAAAACAATGTGTTCAGACTTATCTTTATTAACACACATGTTATTGGCGGAAAACAAAAGGTAAGGTCTTTCTTTCATACGAGGGCTGTTCGGAAATTTGATTACGTTTTGCGCTGTGGCCGCCAGGGGCGGGACTAGCGCGGCCATATTGGTGTCAGGACGTCCCACCGCTCAGTGGCTATCCAGCCGTGCTAGCAGGAAGTTCGTGTTTTAACGCGTATAGTCACAGTGCCTGTTTGAAATGTCTGCCGCAATTGAAAATCCCGCCAACTGTAAGGTGCACGCAGTATTAGGTTTTTGACTGCCGAAAACTGTAAGCCTATAGAAATCTATCAGCAGTTTTGTAAAGTTTATGGGAACAACATTATCACTGATGGTGGAGTGCGACAATGGGTCATTAAGTTTAAATTGGCCGAACAAATGTTCATGACGAAGAGCGAAGTGGAAGACCCAGCATAGTGACTGACGAACTTGTTGAGAAAGTTGACGCAAAGGTCCGAGAAAATCGACGGTTAACCATAACGGAACTCTCGCTTAGTTTCCCTCAAATTTCACAAACTTTGTTATACGAAATCGTAACTGATAAGCTTGGCTTCCACAAGTTTTGTGCAAGATGGGTACCGAAAATCCTGACCGACGTCCACAAAAACCAGCGCATGGCTGCAGCGTTAACAATTTTGGATGCTTACGACAAAGAGGGTGAATCACAACTCGATCGCATCGTAACTGGCGATGAAACATGGGTGAAACATGTTAACTGCAAGACCAAATTGCAGTCAATGGAGTGGGGACACACAAGTTTACCTCACAAACCAAGAAAATGTTTGCAAACGATGTCGGCAAGAAAGGTTATGGCGACGGTTTTTTGGGACAATAAAGGTGTAATTCTTGTTGATTTCCTGGAACGAGGCACTAAAATCAACTCAGAAAGGTATTGCCAAACGTTAAACAACCTCAGAAGAGCGATCCAAAACAAGCGTAGGGAAAAGTTGAGCTCGAAAATTCTGTTGATTTACCATAACGCTCGACCTCACACGGCAAATCGCACACGTGAAGTTCTCGAATCATTCCAGTGGGAGTTGTTTCCTCATCCACCATACAGCCCGGATCTTGCACCAAGTGACTACCACTTGTTCCCAACAATGAAGAAGTGGCTGGAAACGCAGTGCTTTGACGACGACGCAGAGCTGCAGCAAGAAGTGACAAACTGGTTGAAGACACAGGCGGCAGAATTTTATGAGGAAGGCATTGTAAAGCTCATCCATAGATATGATAAGTGCCTAAATTTGAATGGCGACTGTGTTGAAAAGTAGTATTTAAGTGTGGCTTTCATATGTATGTAATAAAAATTGTTTCCTATACTTTGTTAATTTTTAATTCCAAAACGTAATCTACTTTCCGAATAGCCCTCGTATAATTGGTCACAATTAGTAGTTTACTAGGACACATCAACATAGTATTATTTGCATATAGAACACATTTACTGGTCACAAAACAAGGTTATTGATTGTCCAACAAGAAGAAGGAGTCCAGGATAAAATTCTGAGGCACTACAGCTGCCAATCACTTCAGTTCAGATTTTTGCCCACCAAGTACTCAAACAAATGTCAAACATGTGTATTCAAAAACATTAATGATGATGTAACCAATCTTCCCCTAATACATTCAAGTATAGTGTTAGGACTCATGTAACACATAATTCATTATGTTCTTTAGTATAAAAATACAACTAGCTTGCCTAACACATTGGTTAGAAACTGTTAAAACAACTTTTTGGAATTAGAAATTTTAACTATTTTTCACTAGTACGTATAAGGAACACACTACTAGTGCTTTTAATATGTAGCATTTTTTAGTAACCTACTAACTACTCTAAGTTTAACTCACCATTATAACACCAGAAGGATAAGTATGTTTTCTTTGTTACGTGTTGGAACTACTTACAAAGACGCCATCATATGTAGGAATTAATTTTTAACATTTATATTCTTTTGAAGAAGGTTTGAAAAAAAATAACCAGTTATTTGGGGTATAGTATTTTAATTTTGTTTTATGGAATATTAAAATTTGTTCTGAAAATTCTTGACACATTCATACTGTACTCTTCCTAAATTTCATGAAAAAAGTTTTGGTTGATTGTATGTTTTAACAATCAATGAGACATACATTTTCTCAACAACTTAGACACTAGAAAGGTCAAAATTGATTATGGTTACAAAAATCTAAGTCTTGTAATAATTTACAGTTTGTTTAACTCACCTTTACTTTTTGGATTTCAACAGCAATTTGGTCAGCACATTCTCTTTCTTTGAATTCATTTTCCTTCTTCAATTCTTCTGCAATTTGCAGTGTTTTCATGTACTGAAAGTAGCCATTAATTCAAATTAAAGGTCTGAATATAAAATTACAAAGCACAATTAAAAGTAAAAAATGGGTTTCATCTGTTAATTAATTAAAACAGTACTGTACCAATGTTACTTCTAAAAGTATAGGCAATGAGAATAAGAAAGTGTTCAATGTATGAGAATGAGTTCTTTAAGATGTCTAAAACAATTTTATTTTTTTATTATAAACCACTCTCATTATACTATATTACTAAGTTATGTAATCCAGTTTCTCATTACAAGATTTATATTTTCATATATTTGTACAAGTTTTTATCAATTCAAGACATATTTTGGAATTTGGTCAGATTTTGAACAACTTTCTTAATAAAACTGATTGTAAAACCATACAGTACATGATTTTAACGTTATTATCCACTTTTCAATTGAACTAAGTTATAAAATTTACAAGTAACAAAACGATATTCAGATACTAATTTACTAGTTTAACATGCTTACACAGTCAACAATCATCAGTACCTTGTTCCTATAATCATCTAGTTGTGTAGCCTGTTCTTCTATAAGTAACCTCATCTCTTCCATCTCTTCTTGACCTGTCTTGTACATCTGCTTAGCTACATTAGCTTGCTGCTCCAAGTCATTCATTTTATCTTTCAATTCTTGCATCTACAAAAAAACACAAAATCCTATTACATACATCTTTATTTACAGGTTGTCTTCTCAACAGTTCTTTTAGAATTTTCAGCAAATCTACTGTATTTTCACTTCAAAGAATAGTTAACCATCTTAAAAAAAAAAACAAAAAACAATACTTCATCAAAAATATCTCTGTTTGTTTGTTTGTACTCTAACTATCTAGCAAGTTTGAAAGATCACATTATGAAACTACTAAATAAGCATACATTTAACTGATAACTCCAAATTGTGTTCAAAATTTGAATTTGAATGTTGATTTTAGTTCCAGTTTCAATAATTGAGAGCAAATATTTGAATATTTTACCTGATTTTTCTCTGCCATTAAGGCTGTATTCTCATCCAATGTCTTCTGGTGTATTGCTTCCAGTTCATGATGTAGTATTGTTATGGCGTCCAGCTCCTTTTTGGTTTTCTCCAGATCAACTCGGACAGATGCGACCTCAGTTACTTTGTTTTTAAAGTCACTATGGAGCCTTTGGTATTGCTCTCTCAGGTCTTTCATCTTGGGATCCTTGTCTGTAGCAAACAGAATGTCCTTTTCCTTGTCCGCATCCGTTTGGGTTGATTTTTGTGGCAACTTGAAACAGAAAACATCATAATGAATTTTAAAGCATTTAAAAAATTAAAAAATTCTAACTAAGGAATTATTGGTTTTATTAAATTATTGATAATGATGTGGTATTACCAACCCTATACAATATGTATTGTTCAATGCCATTTCTATCACTTTAAAATTAATTTAGGAAATAAAAGTGAGCCAATCCGATTTATTTAATTTTTTTTCTTAAACTTTAAATTTATTTTAGTTTTTTAAAACCATTATTAATTTAAATATTAACCCTTAAAGCGCCAAACAGTTTCAGCCTAACTCTGGATTAGCGCTCATTTATTATAAAAAAATTAAGAATTAGATTTTCTCAACGCTAATTTTAATTTCTTTTTTCAGGTAACAAAATAAAACAAAAACTGCAAAAAAATATCTTTTATCATATTTATTGCCCAAAATACACATGATTTACTATTTAGCATTCCAGCTCCTTTATAAATTTTACCCAATGCTTAAAGAACTCTGTTACTCAGTGGTGTAGTGGGGCCGGAGCGGTCCGGAGCGGCGCTCCGGCACAGCTTTAAGAAGCGGAGCGTCGCTCCGGCATAGCATCTAGAGCCGGAGCTGTGAACTGGAGCGCCATCCGCCTGTAAAATATTTACTATGTCTGTTTTCCGCCACTATGGGTTCAGACTTGCAACATAGTCGCTTGTATTCATACGCCGATGATGCTCAACTGTGTGTTTCATATGAAGCTGGAAGAGCTGACTCAGCAGTTTCCATTTTGAATGCTGACTTAAGCATTGTCCATGATTGGTCTGAGAGGCATGGGATTAAACTGAACAAGGAAAAGTGTAGTGTGTTGTCGATTCCTTCCAATGTGGGTTCGGAGACAGTGGGTGAGGTGTTGCTTGGCAGTGTCAGACTGAAGGAGTGTGAATCCTCAAAGCTCTTGGGCCTCATGCTTGATAGTGGCCTCACACTATCTGGTCATGTAAGTGCTGTTTGTCGGCGAACACTTGGTCGACTGAGAATGCTATACAAGCATAGGCACATGTTTCCTAGAGAGACCAGGCTTCGCCTTGTCCGGGCTCTTGTGCTCTCTGTGATCGATTATTGCCTCCCTGTCTATGGCAACATTGTGTCTAAAGGAGATTTAGAAAAATTACAGAGGGTCCAAAATATGTGTGTAAGGTATGTATGTGGTTTAAGAAGGTTTGACCATGTTTCGGAGGCTCGACGATCGCTGGGTTTGTTGACTGTAGCTGATACTTGTACCCTGCGCTCCTCATGCCTGGTTTACAGAATCCTGACCACTGGCAGGCCGGGATATCTGAGAGAAAAACTAAAAAGCAGGTCTCAAGTCCGATCTCGCAGTACTAGACAGGATCAAGTGTTGGAGATGCCTCGCGTTCGCCGTGAATTTGAAAGAAAGCGATTTGCGTACTTTGCTCCCAAATTATATAATGAACTGTCCTCCAGCGTAACAGGCCAGGGTGTATCTGAAACGACATACAAAGAAAATATATACAAGTATTTAATGTACAATACAAGGTGATATAGCCATATATAACTGTATGTCTAATATTATGTTTTATTTATTAATAACTATAAAATAAGCTTTGAATTTTTTTAAGAACTATAATAAGACATGAGTCGTTTTGTAAACCAGCAATTATTGTTGAAAACCGCTCAAAAAAAAAAAATAAAATAAAATAAAATAAAATAAATAAATAAAAATAAAATAAAATAAAGTCCTTATTTATTTATTTATTATTTATTTATTTATTTTATTTAAAAAGTGGTAGGTGAGTGACAAGTCGCTGGATAATAAAAAGGCCAGAACAAACCCGCATCACTTATATGTCCGTTGAGTGGTATCAAGGTAATTGTAGGCGCTGTGCAATAGACAACTCTTGTAACTCGCAACTAGCGCCTTCATAAAAATCAGGATGCTCTCTCACTCTCCCTCTCCCCCTCCCATGACAGGTGTGCCACACCACCCCGCCCGTCAATCTCCTACTAACTGCAGGAAGTGTATACTTACAATACTTACACCGACAGGTCGAGACTTGTTATTCGCATTCCCGGTGTCTAGGTTGTGAGTGCGTGTATTAAGCTGTTATCGTCGAAAGTCTGTCGTAGTGGTTGAGTTCAAACAGCGTACCGTATATACTGTTACTTTTGTTTGAGTTGAGTCCTCTATAATACATTTGTGAAAGCCTATTACTAATTTTTTTATTATTAGTGTGTGAATTTTGTGAAGTGATGGAACCAAAACCTAAACAAAAATATATAACGTCATTTTTATTGCCCCTAATATGACTGACTCAAATCCAGTTCCTGGAACATCAAATCCAAAAGCTAAAATTAAAATAACTAACCTCGCTGAGCCTGAGCCTAATGAAAAGGAAGTTCCAGCAGATGACCCACCCCCCCACCCACCCCACAGAACACAGTGGCCTGAACTATGGACATAAGATATGTGGGAGAGGGAATGTAAATTAGGCTGTAAAATTTGTTTTGAAGTCGGTAATTTGGGAGCCTACAAAAAAGAACATGCTTCGCTTTCTTATGAGGGGCGTTCGTACAAAGTTTGTTTTTATGGCTCAAATAGAACAAATTAACTCAAATCTTTGAGGAAAAAGATTATTGAACATAAACAGTCGAAAGCTCACCAAATCGCTCAAACAATTATTGACAAATCAAACAAACATTCGATGCCACAAGTAATTGATCAAATGAATCCAGCTCAGCACGATTCAACTAAGGCTGTGTTTAGATCGTCATATTTTATTGCTCAAAACGACTGTCCGTACAGCGACCATTTCGGATTGCTTGAGCAACAAAAACTAAATGGGGTAGATATCGGCGTAGGCCTTCATTCAAGGTATAGCGCGGTCGAAATAATAGATCATATTTCAAAAGAAATGAAAATGCGCATTTTGAATCAAGTAAAGGAAATTTTTGGAAAACTGTCAATAATCATTGATGAATCCACAAGCATTAGGTCTAAATCCGTCCTCATTGTATATTTAAAATGTGAATTTAGCAAGGATAAACCACCAAGTACTTTATTTTTGGACTTAGTCGAGCTTTCCGATCAAAAACCTGAGACAGTTTTTAACAGTGTTCACCATTGCCTTGAAGGATATGGTTTTAATGGCGAGTATTTAAAACAAAACTTGGTTTCCTTTACAAGCGACGGAGCGAACACCATGTTGGGAAAGCACTCAGGTGTAGCAAGGAGATTTTTATCTGTTTACCCTAATATTATCATATGGCACTGTATGAATCACAGACTGGAACTGGCTATTGGGGATGCCATAAGTGAAGTAGCCGGGGTTAACCATTTCCAGTCATTCATGGATAAACTTTATTCATTGTACAGCACATCTCCAAAGAATAAGCGAGAGTTAAAATAATGTGCACAGGAGCTCGATATTCAAATGAATAAAATCGGCAGAATTTTAAGCACAAGATGGGTAGCAAGCAGTTTTCGTACTGTTTCCGCCATGTGGTTTGGTTATCAAGCCTTAGTCAGGCACTTCTCTAAAGCAATGGATGATCCTGAGAGAACATCCACTGATAGATGCAAATATAATGATTTATTAAAGAAGCTGACTTCCCATAAGTTTTTGTTAAACTTAGCATTTATGTATGACATTCTTGCTGAATTGGCTTTGTTGTCTGAAAGTCTGGAAAACAGAAGCACGTCCCTTGTATTTACAGACAAACTGATTCATATATCAATCAGATATCTGGAATATTTGAAAGAAAAACCTGGGACAAGAGTTCTGGAGGCACAAGTTGCCATGAGGGAAGGCTGTTTTGCTTCTGTAAAGTTAAATGAAAACCCTAAAATCGAATCATTTAATGGTAAGCAGTTGATTTCTAGGTTAATCAGCAACTTAAAGAAGAGAATGTTTACCGCTAGCTTAGGCGAAGAAATTGTCAAGAATGAGGAGTTTGTAGAGCAACTAAAAGTTTTGGAACCCGAATACTGGCCTACTGATATTCAACCTGGGTTTGGCGAAACTCAAGTGAAGCAGCTATGCAAACGCTTCAAGTTGAACATCGACAGAGCTGTGACTGCTTACAGAGATTACTTGGACAACAGGCGGATACCTGATGGACTGCAAGAGCTTATAAACTGCACTAAAATAATACCCTGTAGTTCCGCTGACTGTAAAAGAGAGTTCAGCAGTATGAATAACATACTCACACCATTAAGGAATTCATTGACAGTAAGTCATGTCTCAGCCCTACTGTTTTTAAAACTCCAAGGTCCCCCGCTCCGCAGATGGAAGCCTGGCCCCTATGTCATGACATGGCTAAGAATACATCGTTCAGCAGCCGACACCCAAACAAGAATAGCAGAACCTCCTAAGAAAGGAAATGGGAATGGAAAAGGAGAGGAATTTTGGGACATACTTTAGAGGTTATCGCACAATATTCATGTTCGTGTTACCATTGAAAATATGTTAAAATATTACTTTTACAATATTTAATAGTTTTTACAATGCATTTTTACGGTATTCTTTTTCAGGCTACAATAATGTATTAGCACAGTAATTTTTTAAAGTACGAGGGGGTACCCAAAATAACCGGAATTGTATTGCTGGCAGCCGGCAGCGTGTAGTACACATTCCTGCCGCTAGGCGTGTGTCGCGCAACCCATTGCGAGCTCAGTGACCCCAGTTCCGTTGTCCTAGTGCATTCTGTTCGTTCGTAGTGACTGTTTTCGCTAACCCTGTTTTGTTCTTGTTTCGTTTTTTGTCATGGCAAGTTTAAGTGAACAACGTGCAGCTGTGAAATTTTGTTATTTACTTGGTAAAAATGCTGCAGAAACTATTTTAATGTTGAATACAGCTTACAAAGATGATGCTATGGGGAAAACTCAGGTCTACGAGTGGTTCGCTCGATTTAAAAATGGCGACATGTCGATTGAAGACAAACCTCGTTCTGGACGTCCATCAACCTCTCGAACGGACGAAAATGTTGAGAAAATTCGTGAACTTGTGCTCACCGACCATCGACAGACAATTGAGGAACTATCAGAGAGTAGTGGGTTAACTTGGAGCTCGGTTCAGCGAATTTTAACAGGAGATTTAGGACTGAAAAGGGTTGCTGCCAAATTTGTGCCGCCTTCTGAAAGAACATCTCGAAAATGATCCCGATTTTCTGGAAAAGGTAATTACTGGTGATGAGTCATGGTGCTATGGTTATGACCCAGAAACGAAGCAACAGTCAAGCCAATGGAAGTCGCCATCTTCACCTCGTCCAAAAAAATGTCGGCAAGTCAAATCAAACATCAAAACCATGTTGATTTGCTTTTTTGATGCTAAAGGCATTGTTCATTCTGAGTTTGTTCCTCCAGGTCAGACTGTCAACCAAACATTTTATTTGGAGATTTTAAGAAGATTGCGCAACAGTGTTCGCCAGAAAAGACCCGATTTGTGGCAGACTGGAGACTGGTTCTTCCACCATGACAACGCACCGGCACACACAGCCATCTCAGTTAGGCAGTTTTTAGCCAAAAACGGCATGGTTCCGCTGCCCCACGCACCTTACTCGCCTGACCTCGCTCCATGTGACTTTTTTTTTATTTCCACACATGAAAAGAGGCTTGAAAGGTCAACGATTTGACAGCGTTGAAGAGGTTAAGAAAAAAAAACGAAGCTCAAGCTTGCAGCCATTTCTAAAGATGACTACAAAAAATGTTTTGATCAATGGAAATACTGTTGGGACAAGTGTATTAGATGTAATGGAGATTATTTTGAAGGAGATAAGGTCGTATTGTAAAAAATTTGATAATATATAATTTTTATAAAATAATTCCGGTTTTTTTTGGGTACCCCCTCGTATGTCTAAAACCATAGCTTATCTGTTTGTCATTACAAATTGTGTTAGCCTAGTTTACGAAATAAAATGTCTTTTATTAATAATCAATAAGGTTTTTATTGCTATACCCAGCAACTCGCCGCTCCCATGGTGTAGGTATAATATATTTATATTACAGTTTTCACCATGAAATAACTACTGTTATAAAGTGTATTTAATAATGAACCAGAATATATAACATTTATTATAATCGCTCTAGTTTAACCCTTTGAATGCCACAGCATATTTTCCCAAGTCATACGCATAAATTGCCGGAGCATTTCCTTCTGTTTCGCAAGCGTGTGGGGAAAAAACTATATTAAAAAAAACTATTCAACCGATTTGAATAATTTTTTTTTTAGTTTGTGTGTTATAAAACAAGGTATTTTTTCCATATAATATTATAATTTTATTTTTATTTACACAAAAAAATATAGGTATAACAAAAAACTAAAAAATTAAAAAAAATAAATTTCAAGTTTGAACTAAAATTTTATATATGAAATATTTTTTTTTATTTTTTTAGCTATACCACATGAAAGAGCATGAAAAACCGAACAAAAATCATGCATAATATGGTGTGTTACAGTAATATTTAACCAGATACTGTAATATATACAAAATACAACAAAAAGCAATTTTTGTTCAAGTTTGTCAAAAGTTTAGAAAAAATATTATAACTATCCCATTTCACTTAATGAAGTAAGGCGACTGTAAAATACTAATTATATAAAAAGTATATAAAAATATACACAGGCCTACAACATAACCTTACTTCACCTAAAATCAATAGTTTGATTGGAACTTGCGTTTTACTTCATCACCATTCCAACAATAAAATATACATCACTAAAAAAATAAACACGAAAAAAGAAGTTTATAAATGCATTGTAACTTTTAATGATCACAATTGCTGAATAGTAATAACAACAGTTTTCAGCATAATGTAAACACCCAACGAAACGAACCAAACTGTGTAGTTAATCGCAACAAGTAGCAGCTGACCAACTATTGCATCATCTGTTTTTTTTCTGATGGCAAATAACTACAAGGAGGCGGTGAACAATAAAAATCAATCACAATCGATTGTTCGAAACTTGTAGATTGCCGTGAAATAAGTTATTTGTCAAAACAAAAATGAATTATATGTGATATTAATTAAATACAAATCGTCTACTGGGTAGATGCCGGCAATTTATGCACATTTCACAACGTCTACTATGTAGACGCTGCGGCACTCAAAGGGTTAAGTGGGTAAAACGACAGTTTAAGTGGAAGTCTGCAAATGTAACGCCGCCGTCGGAACGCCAGCCAAGCTGACAACACGTGCCCGACCTGTGCGAGGGAGGCGGGGGAATCTGCGTGGTAGCACACCTATTATACTTACACCATGGTTGCTCCGGCACAGCTAAATTCGGCACTCCACCACTGCTGTTACTGTTTCCTTTTTTTAATTATGTATATAAATGATGACATTGCGTGCTTATATGTACTAGAATAGAACTAGAAAATAAGTATATTACATATTTAATACAAAGTTATTATAAAAAAATTAAATTTACATGCAATAAATATGAAAACCAAATATTTGCCAAATTCTTAGTCCTCTAACGGGTGTTATTTTTCTAATTACAAAATAGTTTTCAGATGTTTATAGAAGTAAATAAAAGATTGTAACACTTATTGAAGTAAAAATAAGCTTAAATATAAATAAAAATAAATGTAAAATTTCGGAACAAGAGCCAAAATACATAATTATAAATATAAGGAGTAAAAATATTTCTACGAGGAAAAAAGACTTTTATACAGTAAATGTAGGGTTAACAAATAAAAAAAGTATACATTTGGTATGTAATACTGGGTAATATGCATATTCTAAAAGTTGGGCAGGGTGTGAAAGGCCTCAAAGCACTCTTCCAGATGAAGCCCAGGATGTGAAACACAGGTCTTGCACACATAAATTGTCTCTTTCTGTAAACCTTTCTTTAACCCTAGAGCTGGTATGAAACGAATTTTCGTCGCTAAAGGCCCGTCCGATTTGGCAACGACGAATATTCGTCGCCAAAGTAGACATGTACAGTTATTGAAATTTCAGGCAATTTAGGTTATATAAATGATTTTTATTTGATATATTCTGGAAGAGCATTAACTATAGTACCGATTTACTGTTCTTACTTCGATTATTGTCTTCTTTATTTACCGTAAAACATTGTTTTTTTGGACAACTGACGTGAACGTAGTACGGGTCAAACACATTGTTGTGAAACTGTAAACAAGTGCCGGGTTTTGTGTTTGAGGTTACGAATCCAATAGTATTTATTTGGTGTTGTTATTATTGTTTTTTTAGCTTTCTTAGGTTATAGTTTTAGTTGTTCAGTATGGGTGAAAACTTTAGAGACCGATCAAATGATCTTAGAGAGCTCGCAGGGCGGGATCTAGTGACGCTGAGTGAAAAATTAATCTTTGTATATATTGTACATATGAAAATAAGGTAAGATTAAAATTTATTATTTTGTTTTATTTTTGTTTTTACTCTCACACTTATATAAGTATAAATGCAGTCAAGAGATTATGTTTACCCACGAACAATTTTACTTATTTAGAAATGTACGCATTTTTGAAAATAAGTAAATATGGGTGCTTTTTCATACAAAGCCCTGTTACACACACGTTTAAGGTCAAAGTTACAATAATTATATATTTTTGTAATCAGGACAAAATTTTGCATAAGTTATACATTTACGGTTTTCATGTAAAGCTTATTGCTAAGAAAATGCTTATTGCTATTGGGGGACATCTTTGAGTGAGTAAACAGACTTGAGTGACAGTAAACAGTGAATGTGACAGTTTATTCAAATTTTATGTTTAAAATAAGTTTTTTAATTATTCAAGTGGATTAAAAGCTTGACATAAGTATAAAATCTCTACCTATAAATCAAGTTCTAATTTATCATAAACTATATAATAAATTTAATTGGAAATATATTACTTACAATTCTAGAAGATAAAACCACATGGTTGTAAACAATATTTTAATAGTAATTTATAATATTTTAGGAGAGTCCACAGTTTGGAATTGAATTGGAACACTCATCATTTAAATTAAATTTATCATTTACAAACTAATTTGAGAAAAAGATAAAATAATAATTAATAAACTGAATTAAAATTGACAGGAAGTGGACTACTAATATGACACCAGTAAGTAACAGGCAGTTTGTAATATCTGCCATTAAGCAAAGGTTAACTTGAGTTGTCAGTCAGCTGTAGCTGTTTACCTGGTCTGTCTACATGTAGCTCCAGTGATAACTGGCAGACTATACTAGCTCAAGGTCAGCTACAATTGCTTGTCACTACCTTCAATCATGGAACCTGTCTTAATTTGTGGGTTACTGATCTATTGATACAGCTATAATTGGAAAAGTACTTAGTAAAATATTAAATAAACACTGATATAAAAATGTTTTCTATAGTGACAAATTTTATATTTATATCTATATAAAAGGCAAAGCCCTCACTGAGTTATTTAAATCCTACTTAAAAAACTAAATGGAAAATTGAAATATCAGTCGGGTGACCTTGTAATAGCCAAGTTAAAAGGGCATGCTGCATGGCCAGCAGTGGTTGAAAATGTAGAAAAAAAAGGAAATTCTTTTATTTTTAGTGTAATGTTTTATGGTTCTAAAGATAAAGGAATATGTAGATTGAGTGAATTGTCAAGCTATGTAGAACAAAAACATAAAATTTCACAGGAAAAAAAGATGAAAAATGGAATTTATGCATTAGCACTTAAAGAAATCGAAGCCGATTGGAAAAATCAAGCAGAAAAAACAACATAATAGATGTTCACTAAATAATAGTTCACTAAAATAATAGTACTGTTTCTCCCCTACGGGAAAACACTTTAGATTTGCCGCTTACACAACCAACGCCCAGGTGAAACTCCAATTAGTAATTTTATTTACAGCTAAAAATAAAACCGCTAAATATCAAGATGTAAAAAACTCAAACGTTATATTCAGTTCAAAACATGGAAACAAATACTTCAAATAAGCTCTCAATCTGCATGTCTATAATAGAATCAAAATATATTACCGATGACTCTATCGATGTGTACTATAATATGCTCACATCTAAGGTAGTTAAACGGGAAATACTGTTGATGAATCCTGTAGTAACACAAGCTGTCAAATGTCTCTAAATGACACTGATATTTTTTGTGGAGCCTCTTCAAATTAGAAATAGGTCATTCATTTTCTTCCCAATTAGTGACTCACCTGTAAATGATGAAGTAGGGGGTTCTCACTGGAGTCTGTTGATGTATGAAAGAGAACATAAACGGCTTTTTTTTTACTTTGACTCAATTGGGGATTATAATTTTCCACATGCAGAACAGTTTGTAAAAAACATATCTAAGCACCTGGGATTGGAAGAAACCACACCAATACACAAAGTAGCAGTACCGCAACAAAACAATGGAGTGGACTGTGGTATATATGTTGATATTTGGGGACATACTCATCCAACTTATAAATCAGGGTAGAATCCATGAAATAAAAAATAATGAAGGTGATTTCTGGCCAGACATTAAAGCAGGTGATATTATAAACTAAAGCGAGCACAACTAGCTTTCCTGCTGCATAATAATAACTTTATTGCACTCAGGTCGGATACAGTTGCTGAAATGATGTATCAAGTACCCACTCCTACCCCTAACCTGGCTCCTAGTGAGTACCCAGCTTCGGCGAGCTCCATTGTCGATGCTTCTGCAAACCACATAGCTGACTCCAACCTAAATGTAAATAACCAAAATTGTAAATGTAACACGGAACAAAATATTAAAGGTAGAAGGAATGAAGATGGTAAAGAAATAATGGATGTTGGAGTTCTATTCAGACAGCCACGGAAGGGGCCTTCCTGAATTAATCGGTGCCCTTAGCAAGGAAGGATAAGAGTAAGTGGTCTTGTTATGCCTGGGGCTACAACCCAGAAAGTGTATAGACAGGCTGAAAAGAGCTCTTCATCACCGTCCCCTAGTGATAATTGCAGGGACTAATAATGTACTTAAAAAGTCAACAAAAGAAATTTACTTAAATTTAGAAAAAAATTTGCAGTTGTCTAAGTAAAGAAAGAACTGTATACATAACAACAATCCCAAATCGTTATGATACAAATCCCACTGATCGAACACATCATGAAATAGATATAGCTAACAACTACATCAGAGAAGTTGCAGTAAGAATGAAAAAGATAAGCATCATTGACTTGGAGGACCTTAAAAGACATCACTTCACTCGTCATGGTCTACACCTAAATTACCAAGGCAAAAAGAAACTATCTTATATGATAATCAACTCTCTGAGCAAAACTTCTGTATATGAAAACGAAACATTTCTACCGGTAGACCACAACAATATCACACAAGAATTACAAAACGTTAAAGATAACACAGAAATACTGGTGAATGGTGACATAAAAATAATTGAATCCAATATGAGAAAGATAATTAATAAAAATAAAAATAATGAGCATCTAGCATTTGCCCACTGCATTTCAAGAGACTTCAGTCATAAAACGACATATGAGTGCTGGGGTAGCAACCGTCTTCTGTAAAACAGTTCGGTAAACCGACCACTCTCCTTACCAACTATTTAACCCACCAAAAAAGTATTGATGGAGTGAATGTGTATGGGTTGATTACTAAATCAGACTTTTATATAAAAGCCAATTGTTTCTGATTACGACACAGCCTTTAAGCATTTCACAGAGGACTTTAAAATAAAAAATTTAAAGTATTTAATTTGCTCCCCCATGGGTTGTGTCCGGGATAATATTTCAACAGAACACTTTGCAGCTAATATTGTTGATTTCCAGCAACACACAGGAGCCTCTGTGCAGATTATAATTTTTAATGAAAACTCAAAGCGACCATTAAGAAATGGACTCTCTTTCATTGATTTCAAACAAAGTCTGCATACTGCAATTTCTGCCTCATCTGTTAAAACAAATGGAGACCAATCCCAACTTAGAGATGGCTGAAGCAGTTCAACCAACATCCCTGCATTCTGCAAATGGAGATCGAAATGGAGCAGATGCAAACACTGGACTGGTGACGCCTCAGGAATGTGATATATCCCTTGTGACGACTTCACTGAATGAATTTCCACCTTTACCAACTACGACTAGAACTGTTTCAGATAGAAACTATTCCTTTAACTCTTGTGAAATTTCAAATATCTCATGCTCCAAAGTTGATGAAAATGTAGGAATTTTAAAGCAAAACAGAAATGTGAGACCGAATGCCTTGCCTTTAAAAACTCCCCAATAACTCGGATCCAAAGCCCCACTTAAATAAATTAAATAAAAAAATATAAAAATAAAAGCATAAAAATTTTTCACCAAAATATTAGGGATTTACAGATTCGTGTTGAATCTTTAGAAATAACACTATCCGAATTAGACCCTCAAATAATTGTGTTAACAGAACACAATATGTCAAAAATCAAACTTGAACGCTTTAACATAGAAAATTATATTTTAATATCAGAATATTCTCGTACTACAACTTCGGGAGGAGGTGTAGCAATTCTCTCAAAGGAGGGTTTAAGGGGGAGGCAGCTGGTTTTCCAACTGTTGTTTGAACTTTGTCAGGACAAATTATTTGAATGTTGTTTAGCTAAATTTAAGATAGAAAAGTATAGTTTTTTATATTAGCAGGAGTTTATAGAACACCTCAATTTAACAATAGCGAATTTTTAGATAGATTAGACTCTCTTATAGAATTTCTTGTAGCAAAAGACAAATATTTAATCATTACAGGAGATTTTAACATTAACATGTTAAATGAATCTAAAGAGACAAAGGAACTTAAGAACATTTTTAAATCGCCATGGAATGAGTTTTCTTAATTGATTTTCCTACTAGAGTGACACCAACATGTAAATCCTGTAATAGATAATTTTTTGACAAATATTAATAGAAATGAAGTTAAAGTCTCAGGAATTATAACAGCCTTATCTGACCATGATGCACAAATGCTCGAACTTCTGCAAACCCAAATAAAAACTGGGAAAACATTAACTTTTGTTGGAAGACAATTTTCATTAAATAATATGGTACTTTTTAAATCTTTATTGGAAAAAGAAGATTGGCTCCCCAGTCTTTTACTCAACAGTCAATGAAAAAATATGATTGTTTTGACAGTATCTTCAGATACTATTTTAATCTTTGTTTTCCACTTACACAAATTAAAAAAAGAAAATAAAAAGCACACTTGGATTACACAAGATTTAAAGGATGAAAAAAATGAAATAATTTGTCTTAGTAAATTGTCAAGGCTTACAAAATCTGATAATTTAAAAAATGAAGTTTAAGAATAAAGTTAAACAATACAATTCAAAACTAACTAAATGTAAGAAAAATTATTTTGATACCAAAATCAAAAACACAGAAAATATTAGTAAAACAACATGGCAAATTATAAATAAAGAAACAAAAAAAGAATAAAAGTAAATGTGAAGGCAATCTTGTACTAAAAAACTAAAGAATCGTCTATTAGTGATCCATCTCTTATTGCAATCTCCTTTAATGATTATTTTATAAATGTGACAGATGCACTGTTAAAGGATCTATCTTCAGTACAGCCAAAATATGACAAATGTGACAATCACAAACCTGGTAACACTTTAATTAAAATTTCAATGCCCGCCCTTGACCTGAAACAGAATTGATACAAATTTTTGACTCTCTCAAAAATAAATCGTCTAGTGGATATGATGGAGTTCCAGTGAAATTGATAAAATTTGTCAAACATTCCTTAAGTAAACCATTATTGCATTTAATAAATTCTTCTCTCATTACAGGCATATTTCCTGACAAATTAAAAGTTTCAAAGGTTATCCCAGTCTTCAAAAAAGGCTCAGCAACAGATATTCAAAATTATCGTCCAATTTCAATTTTACCATCAATCTCAAAAATTTTTGAAAGAACCATGTATCATAGGTTAGTCAAACATCTAGAGGTAAATGATCTTTATGACAAGGCACAACATGGATTTCGAAAAAATAAATCTACTATAACAGCATTGGTAGAGTTCACTGAATCTATAATAGAATCAGTTGACAAAAAAACGAAAATGTAACAGGAATATTCATGGATCTGTCAAAAGCTTTTGATAGCATATCTCATGACATTTTACTCGAAAAATTGAAAAATTTAGGAATCAATAACATCCATCTAAGATGGTTTGAAACATATCTTTCCAATAGAAAACAGTATGTTGAGATATCTCACATAGAAAATAACAAATTACAAAAATTTCAATCTAACATCCAAATAGTAAGAAATGGAGTACCTCAAGGATCTATTTTGGGGTCCTTTATTATTTATTTGTTATATAAGGGAAATGCCAAAGTGCCTTAGTATTCTTGAAAATAACAAAAACCCAGCTCTGTTTATGTTGCAGATGACTCAAACTTAATCATTTCTGCCAAAACAGAAAGCTGAATTAGAAATAACTGTGTATTTGGAACTTTCAAAATTACAAACATTTTTCATTGACAACAAATTAGTTCTAAATACGGAGAAAACTAACTTTATTTCTTTCAGTACCAAACAAAGTAGAAAACACTCAAGTCCCAATATCTTATTAAATGATTCCTGTTTGGGTCAAGTTCGCAATACAAAATTTCTAGGACTAATCATAGACAACAACCTTAGCTGGGATTTGCATATTGAACAGGTGATAAATCGTATCAATTCTGGAATATATGCTATTAAAAGACTGTCTTACTTATGCAGCTTATCAGCTTTAAAGATGGTCTTTCATGCCCACATTCAATCCCATATTGCATATGGAATAGGTGTGTATGGAGGAACCACAAATCAAAATTTTAATAAAATTCTTATCTTGCAAAAAAAAGCGCTGCGAATAATGTTAAAAATTGATAAAGAAGAATCAGTTAAAAAATCATTTCATCTGAACTAAATATTTTAACAGTGCATAGCCTTTACATTTTAGAATGTGTGATGTATGTTAAGACTCATCAGTCCAGTTTTCAAGAGTCACTGTGAAAATCATACATATAACACTAGAAATAAGAAGGAATTAGTATTACCTAAGCATAATTTGGAGTATTATAAAAAAAAAAAACTTCTTATGCTGGAATAAAATTTTTAAAATCAATTCCAAAAATAATATCAAGTGTTCGAGACATAAAGAAGTTCAAATCAATGTTAAAAAAGTATTTAATTCAAAAGGCATTTTATTCATTTGAAGAATTTTATACAATATTATGAATTTTACTCATAACTATTATAGTAACTTATTTTTAGTGACGCTATTTATTGTACTCATGTGCAAAATATAAATAAAGATATTAAATAAAAAAATAAAAATAAAATAAAAAGAAGTTACACAACGGAATATTTACAAAAAAAATTTCCAAAAAACATTTTTCTTACATTTTGTAAAAAAATAAAAATATGTTTCCATGGAAACAATAAGATATTGTTATTATAAGGCTCTCCATATAGTTGTGAATACGTTGACATAATAATAGTTTATATTTGGACTAACAGTTATGAAATGTGATACATTATAAGAAACGTCTGCGAGGCTGTTAAAATAGAGCCGCCAGTACAGAGTGACACCATTGCCAGTTCTAGGGTTAAACACACAACACATCTGGATCTTCCACCATTAGGTTTCCTTGCCATGAAATGTTTTCCATGAAGTCTTTGTTCAGGTGGCCCTTGCGCGGGTTGTCCCCTCTTGCTTGGTATAGGTCGCGTTGAAACTTTTTCAGCAACCAGTGCAACTACTAAACTTTTGCAAAACTTCATATGGCTCATTGGCTTTTTTTGATGTTGAAGTTGGACGGTTTTATACAAAATGTAACAGTTTATTATGCCGACCTCTAGAAGCCAGAAGAACATTTTTCTATACAATTTACGTGTTCTTCGCATAAATTGATAACTTGAGATAAAATGGTCACTTCTGTCTACTGCCCCCATGTGTTTGGTGTACTTTATAACCACATCTGGTTTTAGAGTTGGTGGTTTATTCGGCCATTTACTAGGAACCTCGGTCATAAACGTCTTACTTCCTTTGCTGAAAGTACTGAGAAGAGTGACTACTCTTTTGTCCTTCCAGCTGACCACTAGCATGTTATGTTTTCTTTTGGACATAATCTGACCTTTTTTCAAAGTTTTAGTACCAGATTTTAGGTTTGCTGGCATGCCTGTTCTAGTTGGCATGACAGTACCAGTTATGTATGTATTTATGGATAATAGTTCTTGGGCTATCTCCGGACCAGTATAGTACCGGTCAGTAAAAATATGTAAAACAGTATTAGGGGGAGCTTTCTGGATTCTTATAAACTACTGATTCAGCTAAAGTTTTGACAATTTGGATTGTTTTTAGCAAGGTGGAATTCGGTATTATATGCCCTTTACCGTAGTATGGAATAAAATTATATATATAGGTAGCCATTTTCACAGTCTGACAACACAAATACTTTCAAGCCAAATTTAGTGGGTTTCATTGGGTTATAACACCTAAAACTAACTTTCCCTTTAAAACAAATTGTGCTTTCATCAATAGCTACATCACTGGAGGTTGTATAAAATAGTTTACACATTTTTTTCATATGACTAACAATTGGTTCTATTTTGTACCCCTTTGGTTTAGGTCTAGGGTCAGTGTCGTTGCAAAAATGTATATTCCAAAAAATGTTCAGAAATTCATTTTTTGAAAATATATCAAAATAAAAAGGGATACGATCTGCCCAATTTTTCGAAAAATAGTCTTCAATATTTGGTAAGGGCATTGTTCCCATATTGATTACTGTTCCCAGAAAAGCCCTCAAATCAGGTAATGAAATGTCTATCCACTTGTTTATTCTAGCATGTGGGGAGTTTACATGAGACTTGCGCCGGTTGGCGTACTAGTTAGTTTCAAAACAAATGGTTTCCATTATATTTTCATTAAAAAATAAGTTGAAATATTCTATAGGTATTTTCTTCATCAAAAATTTGTGGTAATACTGGCCATAATACTGGCCAACTGGATTTGCCATTCAAGAAACTGTTTATTTCAAAAGTTTATAAATATATAACTTTCATAAAAAGATGTTCATATAACACATAAAACTACACAGTAGTTTACCGATCAACTATTCGCACTGCTTCAACAGGATATGAAGAAGAACACAAGAGCTGCCCGGCGAGGCAGTGACGTACGCATAAATGCGCTTGCGGCGTTGAGCAGTACTACCAAACTGCCAGCTGTTCAACAAATACCGATCCAGTATCAATCGATTAACACAAAGGTTGTCACGTGATGTGGCACAGCCCCGCTACACTACTGTAACATACACCCCGCACAGTCTAGCGGACTCTGAACTAACAGTGCAAAATAGTAAAAACAAGTATATTGCGCGTCTACACGCTTACGGCGTTTAGAGCAAAGTCGATCCTCGCGCGCATATGCGCTTACGGCACTTTAAGGGTTAAGTAATACATTTAATCTAAATCCCTTGACTAAAGACAAGAAATCTAAAAAATTTACAAAATTGTAAATAGAGGTGTTTGATTATATAGGATACGTCACGTTTACACTGTATATACCCGCTAATTACATTTTATGCGCCCACAAAATAGATTACCAGTACCTATTTCATTAACACATAGAACTACACACATGCTTAACACAGCTAACCTCTGCTGTCCACAAGTCAGTATGCGTCTTGTGTCACAGAAAAGATGTAAATCGAAAGATCTTAATGCACTATGAGGACACCACTGGTGGCTCTCTTTTATTAACTGTTATTAATTATTCATTTGTAAAGAGCAATTAGATTGGCCCACAGCTTTATCACCAAATACTAAAGCTGATCTAATTAGCCTGTAAATATTTTGCACTGAATATGTATTTGGTTCTAGGGACACCAAGGTTTAAAACATTTTCCTTCAGTAATCATTTACCATTCCCCACATGACTACTATAACATATATACTTTTCTTAAACCCTGAATACAAAATGCTTACAGGAGTATAATAACAATAATAATAATAAATTAGGATAATTTATATTTTTGGCAATTTAAAAATAAAGTTTGTAATATTCTCCAAACAAAAAGATAATTTTAAATGTTCATTGTGGTATCAGATACCCATAATTTTGAAAGACATTACACAGATACAGTAACAAAATAACAAATCAAAATACTACAAATTACTCACCATACGCTTACAGACTGGCTTCCTAGGGGAACCTGAACCTCCAAAGTTGAACCTCTCCATCATACATACTCCTTCAGGGTACATGTTATTTGTGTCACCACAACATGCGTTAATTTTTTCCTCCTAAAAAAATAAGAGCAGGTACATTTCAAATCACAATATTCCAAAGTTCTTTTGAAAATAGCCCTCAATACTGGAATCTTTTTTTGTTATATAATAAAACAACTTTTTACATTGCCAAAAACAAGAAGAAAGAGGAAAAGAGATCATAAAAAGTGAGGAAAGGATTGATACAAGCACACTGTTATCCACGACATTAAGTTTCTTTTAATTTACGCAACAATGATACTTGGGATGTGAGGACAGATCCCACAAAACTCCCACAGCTCTGTTACAAAATTTCATACAACCACAAATATCCGTGATCATTCACTCATTCACAATGTTAATGGCTCCGACATTGTACTTCTATGACAGAAGCAATCTCAATGACTGGTTATCTCTACTACTTAAGACACTTTTGCAGCATGCAAACCACTCTACACAGAAGATCTACAAGTACTTTGAATATACATGACACACAAGTCTTCGATATTTTATTGTATGGAATCCTTCAACAGTATCTATTCCAGAACTGCACCTGTACTAATGCCAAACAAACATCAGATAAAGCTAAAGATCCATTTTGCTTATACCATAATGTTTGATATGACCACAATGTGTTCGGTGGTAACTCTGTATCGCACGGACAGCAAGCTCTTAACGTGGCAACCTTCAGGACTGGATATTCAAAGTAGTTTTTTTTTGCCATGTTTATTTTTGTTGGGAAGCCTGCTTTTTTGGCTTTGGGATTTTTTACCACTATGAAATAAAATGTTCAATGTGATGTTTGTTTCACTTTTTTAAAATTTTGTTTTCTAGTTAGTATATATTCCTGAATTTTCTCCTTGAATTTAAATGCAGCCTTGATTATACAATTGAAGCAGTGACAGATGGACACTGTCTAAGATCAAAAGAATCTGCCTATAAACTGACCTGGGCCACTACTTCTCTCGTAGTAGTACATTATACTCAAATTATTTGTTTCAGTTTGAATCCACAGCTTCTGTTTATTTTAGTATATTTTCAGTCTAGTACAGCAGTTTAGCTTACAAATAGTACAAAATGTTTAAGAAAATTAACTGACTTTGTCTTTGGATAGAACATGAGTGACAACCACGACCTGGTTTCATGCAAAGTACTCCCCTCCAAAGGCTACTAAAATTGACCAATGCCCTTCCACTTCCTGAAACAATTCCTTGCACTCGTTTTTCTGAATTGTCAACAGATCTCTCACTGTATTTTGTCACTATATACAAGGTTATTCAGAAAAATGTTGTAAAAATACGGTTAATATATTTTTGTAGGCAAAGACAATGACAAAAAGTGTATAAAACAATTTGTCACTAAGAGTTTTAATGTACAAAAAAACAATTTTATTGATCACTACAAAATGTTCAAATGAGTGTCATTAGTTACTCTGTAAATGCCCTCAGGTGCTAGTGATGAATTGCACTGGTGTGTGCACAGGAGGTGCCACAGGTGCACAGACACCTGCTAATAAGTTAATTTTTGGTATATAACTTTAGTGCAAAAATTTACTACTACTGAAGTACAAGAATTATGTTATTTGGCTCGCCAGTGCCGGGTTTTACGTATTATTTATATTGTTATGTTTTTAATGCGTTGTTTCCCTCTGTCATATCCTACTCAATCTCCTCACTACCACTTGAATGGTGTATAGCCCACTGCAAAATAGTGCTGTGGTTTTTAAGAGTTTTATTTTTTTAACAATTGTCAAAAAGCTTAAAAATTCATAATTTTGAGTAAAATGTTCATACATTTTCCAGGGGTGGGCCAGAATCCCTCTTTCTGTTGGAAGAACACTTCTTCCCCCCCCCCCCCCATATATCAGGCACCAAATCATGAACCCTGCACATGGCTATGATGAATGGTACAAAACCAAACAGTTGGTACTTCTAGTTATATGATTATTTTAAATCAAATGGAAAGGGCATGTTTATAAGTTTATTTTGATAAGGTCATATATGTTTATTTTGGTAAGGTTGTATTTTGTCTTAATTAATCAGCTGACTAATGCTAATTCTCTCATTTAATAATGTAATAGAATCCTGCTCATTTGAATTGCACAGCTCATACACTCGAAACATATTAATATTGCTTTATATATTGCATAAGAAATTGTGTTATGCAGTTTTAATGATTTTGTAACTCTGTTTGCAAAAATAATAAACTTATTTATTTGTGCACCACTCTTATTGAATAACCCTCTCTATTTACCTACCATGTAACTCAAGTGCCCAACTTCTGAAGTTGAGGGTATTTTCTGCATGCCCTCTCCATCAAATCCAATCTTCTTAGCTTCTTCATCTGCCTTACTCAAATTTTCATCCTAGCAAAAGACATTTTTAATTATTTGTTTATTGTACCTAGCACTCTTTGTTTTCAACTTGTCTGTTCCTGTTTGTATTTAATTGGAAAAGTAAAAGTCATAATTAGAATTAGGAAATATGATTACAACAACAATAATATACTGTATTATATTATGAACTCTTATAACTATTTAGTTGGGATGATAGCAACTAAGATATAAATAATACAAGATAGAGTTCCTGAACGGACTCTGTTATATACTTATGTATGAAGACGAAACCACCCTTCTGTCTTAAGGGAATTCTGCTGATCAACTGGCAGTAAGCTAATATATACCAAGTTCCAACTCTTCCAGAAGTTGAAGTGAAACCACAGGCCAAATTTCTAGGAATGACTATTGACAAAAATATGTCATGGACATATCATGTTGACGTCCTGTGTAAGAAATTGAAAACAAGCCTTTACATCTTAAAACGAATAAAAGCCATCAGCAACACTGCAACAACAAAATCAACATACTTTGCCGTAATTGAAACACACATACAATATGGCATAGCTATCTGGGGAGGAACATTTCAAGGGAACTTACAAAGAATTTTGCATCTTCAGAAGCAAGCAGTGAGGATCCTAAATTGCCTGGAACCAAGGGACATCTGCAGAGGATCTTTACAGACCCCAGAATTATGATTGTGATATCCCTCTATATCCAGGAAGTTATATTACATGTTGATGGGAGAAACTTACCTCGAGCAACCGACCTCCATGACTACCCCACCAAACATGCTGCAGACTACCATCTACCGGCACACCATCTCACGCTGTACCAAAAGAAACTGTCATATGCAGGCCAGAAGCTGTTCAACCTACTACCAGCAGAAATGAAAATTCTCAAAGGAAAGAAACTAAAGAAATAGCTGAATGAATGGCTGACTTCAACACATTTCTATACATTTGAATGATACCTGCACTGGGAAGATTAAAAAAAAGAACTTAGCATTTTAACTTTATAAACAACTATATGTGCTCTTGTGCAAACATTATTTTTGTAAATATTACAGATGAAATTATTGTAAATTGACACTATAATTTTCTTAAAGATATTGTAATAAATAGTTTCTGATTTCTGGTTATAGTGCATTTTATTAGTTTTCTACTCCTGTACAAGGTCGATGATCATCTCAGGTGATTTGTCATCTCCAGGATGTAGGGGACCAGAAATATGCCTACTCCTTAATCTGAAGTTTCTAACATTTGAGAATAATCCGTTTTGAAAATGCTCATGGTAGTCCTGAAGTTGGGAATCTATATCATGGCTAGCATGATAGGGTAATAACAAACCTTCAATTATTAATTTGGTGTTATTGCTTTTTATAAAACACCTGACCAAAGACTTTTTAATTTATGGAGTTGCACTTCTCTAATCCACGAGCTGACTCTATTCTTGAAGATTGTAAAACATCAATACACTTAACAAGAAAATTGTATACATATTTTAATACTAGTTTTATTAATATTCACATGTTATTAAAAGAAATATTTAACTTTATTTCTAGTTGTACATTTGAGGATTTAGAATAAATGGAAAACACTTATAGAAGAAACTCTTCAGTTTTTCCTGACCAAATATCCTCGCATTTTAACTTTTCCAAAACGATATAAATTTCATTATCATTGTATGCTTTATTAAAACGTTAGCTGCCGGCGGCATATTTTCAAATTTTTGGCGTAATGCCAAATTTAACCGTTAGTTATTTTTAGATATTTTTACTTTAGTTGTGTTTATTATACACTATGACAATAAGATATACTTTAAAACTTTTAAAATAAATCGTTTAAAATTCTGGACCGATTGGGTTGGCATCAATATTTTTTAACAAATATTGATTGAAAAACAAACTTGCCGACCCGATTGGTCGCCCGTGTATACTGGCATATATTTCGTTTGAGAGGTTGGTAGCACGTCAGCTGTTCTTACGCAACGACTCTCGAGTATCCCGCCAGCTGTTTCGCGCCTTTTAGCCAAACTTGAGTTTGTTTTCTTATTTCTATTGTCAGTTTGGCGCTTTTTCGCAGTCTACTTCGAGCTGTTGTTCTTTCTGCTGAAGTTTGATTAGTTAATCATGAGTGACAATCTAGACAGTGATGACATATTAAGAGCAATCGAAGCCCCTTCTAGTGAATTTGACCCAAATATGGATGGTGTAAGTGATGATGGTTGGGGCAGTAATGTAAATAGTGAGATGGACGATACGGACGAAGACCCCGACTTCCTCCATAGTGATGACTCAGTGCCAGGCAGTGAATCCGATGACAATGAAGTTGGTATTATAGAGAGTATGGATTGTTCGGATGAAATGATTGATTCTGTTATTGAAGATGTGATTGTATCGAGTGAAAGTGAAAATGTAAATATTGAAAATGTCGAAAGAGAAGTTGTAAATATTGAAGGTATAGATAGACAAGATTTCACTGTTAACCCTTTTACTGCCGGCCATTTTTTTACTGTACCAGTCAAAATTGCCAAGGAGGAAAATCGCTGTTGTGCTTTCATTTACAAAAAATGCTATATCTTTTTTATTTTTCATTAGATTTGCATGAATTTTTATTTTATTTACTCGTATTTAAATGCTGTTTATTAAATAATAAAAAGACATTTTAATTTGAAACAAACACATTATTTAATTTTAAAAATGATGTAAATAAAAAAAAAATAAAAATTGTGTTTGGCATCTGATAATTTATTTTTAAAATTATACTAAAATTATGAGCATGATATCATTATAAACTAGAGCAATTGCTTAGAACATATACCAAATTTGAAGGTGCTACCTTGAAACATAGCTGCATTATGAGGATTTTCCCAAAACTGGTAGGCCTCCTCTAGGCCTACCAGTGGAAATTGAAGGTAAACTTATCTGTGCCACATCCCCCTCACTATCTAATAACTCCTCATTATCTGATGGTAAGATACAGTCAGGATCGTCATCAGTGTCATCCACATCACAATAGCCCTAACAATAATATCAGATTCGTTCTCGGCATCTGAATCTAACAAATTCTGAAGGAAATCGTCACTCAGTTCGTCTTGCACTTAATTATTGTTCCATCACTCACAGGAGAGTTAGATGTAACTCTTTTACTCATTTTATCCTTGATCAACAAAAGTAACACTTCAAAAAACTTTCGATAACATTGTAAACAACAACAATGAACGAAGATTTCAGTAACATAACCCGATCAACTGGTTTTGACAGCTGTCTAGGTAGTTCGCCAATTCTAGTCAAAGACGACGAAAATAGAAATCCGAAGTTCTTAAAATGGCTTCTTTCATTATCCTTTGCTCCTAAACAACCAAAATACCGAATATTTTGGCATTTGAACATAACAGAAGCCAGTAACGATAAAAAAAACAGACGTCCGACATATCGGTAAACAGAAACACATTGTTTTTGACGAAATATCAAACTTTGCTTTTGGCCTGCCCCAAAATGCGAAACCAGAAGAATATTTTTATGAATACTTATCTGATGATCTAATACAAATGATGGTAGACGAAACTAATCGGAATGCTGCTCAGGTGTTAAGTACACTGAGATTGAATCGTAGTAGCAGACTCCGCAAGTGGTGGCCAACTAATCCAAATGAAATGAAAAAATTTCTCGGCCTTTTATTATGGATGGGGCTAGTGCCAATGCCACGGCTGACTGACTACTGGTCGAAAAACTTGCTGTATAATAATTCTGTTGCTGGTAAAGTAATAAGCAGAAACCGCTTTCAATTGCTTTTAAGATTCTGGCATTTTAATGATAACTTGAACATAAGACAAGATGACCATCTAGGTAAAATATCTCCACTTATCGATCGTCTAAACGACTCTTTTAAGATGAAGGAAAACTCCCGGTGAAGATGTAGTGATTGACAAAAGCATGATCCCGTTCAGAGGAAGACTTCTTTTTCGCCAGTACCTACCCAATAAATTAACCCACAAGTACGGGATTAAGGTATTCAAAATATGTGACACTACTGGCTACACATACAAGATGAAAGTTTACATGGGCGCCGGGACAGAAACTGAAGATAACCTGACATTAGCGGCATCAGTGGTCATGGATCTCATGAGAGATTATCCAGATAAAGGGCATACCCTGTATGTCGATAATTTTTACACCTCTGTCGATCTTGCCCACATGCTTTTAGCAAGGAACACTCACCTCGTCGGAAGTGTAATCAGCAACAGGTCCTGGTTCCTTCACAAAAAAAACCATTCCTGGTAATTCCGATGACCAGTTGAATCTGAAGAAGGGTCAAATGAGCTGTCTTGAACACCCAAGTGGTATTGTTTACACCAAATGGTTTGATAAGAGAGAAGTGAAAATGATGTAGACCAAACATCCTGCTGATTATGTTGACACTGGGAAAAAAACCAGACAGGGCGAACCCAGTCTCAAACCTCTTGTGGTCGTCGAATACAACAAGGCGAAGATGGGAATTGATGTTTCTGACCAGATGTCATCGTATAGCACAGCCATCAGAAAATCTATGCGATGGTATCATAAAGTCGCAGAAGAGTTCCTGCTGGGTATAGCGGTCGTCAATGCCTGGCTCGCCTACAAGGATGCTGCGGGGGTCAACTCTCAAAGTAAAAACAAACATCTCTACTCCATTATGACCTTAAGGGAGAAAATTGTGTATGCACTTCTAGGGTTGCAAAATGGACAACTCGAGCTAGTCAAACAAGTTGGACATCACCACTTATCCGAAACGGCAATATTTGTAGGCGAGGGGAAGAACAAGAGGAGAGCCCGGAAAAACTGCAAAGTTTGTTATGCCAGAGCTTCACGAACTGGAGACCGAAAAGCAACCAAGAATCTCAAGAAGATTACTACATTTTGTGAAAAATGTCCTGCAAAACCATTTCTCTGTAAAGAGTGTTTTAAGAACTTACATAAATAGGAAGGATCTTTGTGAAAGTAGTTTTTAACGTATAACATGTAACATTAAAAAAATATTCTGACACATTTACAGTTTTATATTTATTATGTTCCGCAAAAAATATTACAATTGGGTTCAAATTTTACTCATATTTCAGCAAAATAACAGTGTACAAACTAAAAAATTAAATGTGCCAACCCGATCGGTCGGCAAAATATCGTCTATTATCCAACAGTATTTATGTAGAATACAAATTTTTTATTTACAAAAGTAATATTCTATAACATTTATACTATTGTTTTCTTATAGTATGACTCTTAAAATAGTCGCTAACGACCACTGATAAACGTCACAGAACGATTTACTAAAGTCCTGTAAAATCCCGCCGCCGACCCAATCGGGTCGGCGTGGCAGCTAACGTGTTAAAACAGCACAGACATGTAAATGAGCATGTGACATATTAAATATAGCCTCTCTGAAAATGTGAGCATCAGATCGGTGATGTTGTAGTTGTTACAAGATTACTCTCATCATTGTCTTCAGCACAGCGTTGCTATCAAAGAAATAACAGTCCTGGGTCTGACTTGTGGTGGAGTGGGGGAGGGGAAGATTGGAATGATCTGTTATTCTGAGTTGCTGGGGGAGGAAGCAATGTGGTGAGCAGTATTTTTGTGTCACAGAACCCCTCAAGAACTGGACCGTCCAGTAGAGTGACAGTGAATGATGTTGCATATCTGCGTACTTTTTATTTCAATTTTGTTTGGTGAGAGCTAAATGTGTTCTTCATCACAATGTCCAACAAACATATATGTTTTATTTCCTTAATAAAAAGTTAAGTGAACAAGAACAATGTAATTTGACATTGGAAAATATATTATGGAAAGTCTTGTGTAGAGGAAAATGTTTCTCAATAGCCAGTAGATTCAATCTCAACTGATGCCAATACTGAAGCAAGGGTTACAAGTGAGGAGCCTGCTTTTAGTCCTCAAACGCCACATATTTCACGAGGGCCTTTTCAGCCAAAAAACTGTTTCAAAGTAAATTAAATAAATTCAAAACTTACGCAATCCAAAGTGATGTGGTATTCTGAGTTTTAGTGACTTGAGTACAGTTCTATTATAGACTCTGGATTTTGCTTTCCCTGTCGCTTATTCTATAACATTAAAAGTGGCCATGGGGAATAATCGTCTACAAATAAATGAGTGTCAAACTGGAAAAAATGCCTTAGAAAAGTTTAGAAAGTATGAAAAAAGTAAGATGCATTTCAAATCGACACAATTTTTGTCAGAATACAAGCAAATTGGTGAAAGTGTTGCAGATCAGTTTAGATCAGTATACATTAGTTATATTATCAATCAGATGTTGCTGGCATAACAGGTGATAATACAGTACATACTTCACTATTAAAAGAATTTTGCAAGAAATAGGAATAAATATTAACAAAATGAGAGGGTAAACATATGATGGAGCAAGTTATATGAGAGGAAAAATCAAGATTACAAGACAAATTCAAAGCTATTGATTCGAGGCATTTATACACACATTACCATGCTCAGCTTTTGGACTTAGCTGTGATGCGTTACTGTGAAGATTAACTGCCTCTCAGTTGTAAATAGCTTGAACAATTTCATCAATGCTTCTGCAAAAACATTTTCAATTTGTGAAAAAATATGCAAAAATAAGATATACAGATGAGGAGGCTTATCAGTTTATCAAAAAGTAGATGCACAGTGCGACATGGCACACTCCATGTCATAATTGGACAGATGCCAGAAGTCATTCAAATTTCTAAGTTGTAGGTGAATAAAATGTTTTTTTTTTTAAGTAATTTAAAATGTTTCTTTCTTAATCCTTCATCTATTAAGGGGCCGTTCAAGTATTACGTAAGCACTATGGCGGGGCGGGGGGGTCTTTGCTTTGCTTATTTTGGATGACATGGGGGGTAGGGGAGTCTAGATGATGATTACGTCATCGGTAGTTATTTTCTTTTTTACACGAATGGCAACCCACACATTGTCTTTGCTTGAAAACGAAACGCATTTTCGGGGATTCCCGCAAGTAATACATACGTTTAGTGAACAGTGCGCGGTAATTCCCCTACTCGCGTTAGAACCGAGTAAGGGAATTACCGCGCGCTGTTCACTTGTCTAAATTTCCTCTATCAGTGTATTGTTTCGTTTGGATGCTATAGCGAGTAGACGTATTGTAAGCATAGTAAAGCAAGTTAACATTTGTGTTACCATTCATTCCATTAGCCAAAGTTTAATGTTTAAATAAGATGTCGTTTCAAATAGACAAATCCAAGTTATACCAAAAATTGTTTGAAAGTTTTAAAAAATCTCATACAAGTACGAAAGTACAAAATGTACAAAAGTTAGTTAACGAAGTGTGGCGAAATTACAAATTACAAGCAAAATCCGACAAGAAACTAGATATTATTGTATCTAAGAGAATCGAAGAAGAATTGCAAGCGGCGACTAAGAATAAATCCAATCTACTACATTTTTTTCTAAGGTGAGTGACGAAATCATTTTAGGTACCTATGAATACCTACTAGAAATATTAGAAATCGCCAAAAAGTTTCTCTTTGCTAATTAGAAAATATTATGGCCTATCTTAAAGTATAGAGGTAATATTCATTATATAGATTTATTTCTTATAATTGATTCCGTCAATTGGTCACAAAATACAGGATGTTAGTTTTATACATATATATATATATATATATATATATATATATATATATATATATATATATATATATATATACCTACAGAAAACTATACTCTATTCAAATAGGTATTTAACAGAATGTAAACAATCTTTATATGTCTTTTTATTGAAATATGTGGTTTAAAATTGTAAACTGTGTAAAATCTGTTGTAATTCATTTAAAAACTCAACAAATATTAAAATTGCTTTTCTGTAAGTACATAAAGGTGCGTACAGACATCGCGAGGCGTGCGCCGCGAATGGTTCGCACGTATACATGTGCCGTAGCATGCCTTAGGTTGATGTATGCGAGACGAACCATTCGCGGCGCAAGCCTCACGATGTCTGTACGCACCTTTACAAATATCTGATTTTATAATTGCATATTTCAATAAAAAGACATATCAAGATTGTTTACATTCTTTTAAATACCTACTTGAATAGAGTATAACACCCTGTATTTTGTGACCGGAACGAATTGCTCGTTTAAAGATATTAGATTTAAAGCCATAGGGTTTTGTATTTACCATATATATTGCCATATGTTGTATTTATGTAGCTTAATAAGAGAATCTTTAGCAGAACCCATAGAAAGTTTTTATTTTTAGGCAACCTGTAAACCTGCAGAAAAAACACAAATTACACAGCCAACTTCAAATATTAAAAAACAGGAAGAAGATAAAATAAAAACCGGTAATGAATCACAACAGCAATGCGAAATTAATAAAAATGCAGATACACAGAGACCAAAACCTTCTCAGGAAGATATGAAAAATAAGATTGCTTTACCCGAAAAAAATCTGAATGCTTTGTATTCTGCCAAAGATACTATGCCAAGCCGTGCTGAAGTTGATAAACAGATCATTAAGTTACGCGAGGAAATAAAAACAGCAAAACAGTCTTTAAACAGGAAGGTTCAAAACGCAGTTGCCCAGAAGAAACACAGGGATGGTATGAAAAGAAAGTTAGAAGATATTTGTCATGAAAATCCAGAAATGAAAAAAAGACTATCTCTAAAGGATTCAGTGGGACGTCCTAATCTTGAAAGCAATCAACCTTTACTATTGAAAACAATCGCGGATATAGCTTTATTTGGGAGTGCAGCAGATGATAGAAGACGAACGGAATCAATTCGCAGCGTAAAAACTCTTGATGAACTCACACAAGAATTACGTAAAATGGGATTTGACATTAGTCGCAGTGGGACATATCTTCGTTTGATTCCCAGAAAATCTAGTTCTGCAGAGGACATGTATCGACAGTCCCTGTTAAGCTCATTCGGGCTCAAACTGATCACCACAAGAGCCACTTAGATAGCAAGTTCGCTGAAACATCAATCCATTATTTAGAGAACATAGCATCCATACTAGGACCAGATCAAGTATTTTTCATATCTCAAGATGATAAAGCTCGAGTCCCTATTGGCGTAACTGCGGCAAATAAGCAAGCACCTCTTCTAATGCACATGGAATATAGAATAAAATTGCCTGATCACGATTAGGTAATCGCTGAGCGTCATAAATTAATACCATCTGTTTATGCTGGTATCAAAATCACTTCCAATATGCTAGGACAACTGCAAGCCGTTGGATATTCTGGACCAACATACATCGCTATTCGAAGTGGAAAGCATAGTTCATCTACTGCTAATACTCATGCTCAGGATTTCGAGACGCTTCTCGAACTTGAAGAGTTTCGACCATTAGCTAAAACTGACCATGGACTAGTAAAACCAGTGGTAATCATGACGGTTTATGGAGGGCCAGATGAAAATCCGCGTTATCAAAAAGTCATAGGGTTTGCTATACAACACTTTAAGCGACATGATCTCGATGCATTGTTTTTAGCTACCAATGCTCCCGGAAGAAGTGCGTATAACAGAGTAGAGCGCAGAATGGCTCCTCTTAGTCGGGAACTGGCTGTTTTAATATTGCCTCATGACCATTTTGGGTCTCATTTGGATGAACGTGGCGTTACAATTGATGAACATTTAGAAAGATCTATTTTCGAATTTGCAGGAAATGTATTAGCTGAAGTATGGAGTTCAATGGAAATTGATGGCTATAATGTTAATGCAAAATATGTTGGGGCAGGTGAACAAGATCTTTCCAACATTAAATGGTATTCAGAACATGTGCGTGAAAGCCAATACTTGCTCCAAATTGTAAAATGTAGAAATACAGAATGCTGTCGTCCAAGAAGTGGCCTATTTAGATTACTAGACAACAGGTTTCTTCCACCACCTGTAAAAGTAAAACAAACAGTTGATGACTTGGTTTTAGATGAAGGAGGGCAATTTCTTAATCTTCCAGTCAATTTAGCTCTACGCTTAAGTGCTTCACTCAAAGATTTCCTGCAAATGCCATACGATTATTTTTGTCCGACGGTACAATTGAGGCTATCAAGTCGAACATGCAAAACGTGTGGTCTTTATCATGCTTCCGTCAAGTCACTAAATCGTCACATCGAAAAGATCCATAAGAAAGTAAACACGCACACTGATAGGAAAGTTAGACCTGTAAGAGTCGCTGCTCGTCGTGCTAATGCACTGATGTGCATTATTCAAAATTTAGAGCACCATGATGTTGAATGGCTCGATGAGAATGACGTAGACATTCTGACATTCCAAAATCGGATGAAAGCGAGCAGACTCACAACACTGAGCAGCAATCGAAGCAATCCAATGTCATCAAAAACTTAGAATCATGGATTCGGGTTTCATGGACTGAAGACTGTTAATTTGAATTTAATATATGTACCAAAAATTTAAAATAATGTTTGTTATGTTAGTAAGATATAATATTTTTGTCCTTTACTCTATGTTGAATACCGTTTCAGTAAAATATAATCTCTATCCTAAATCTATTTTCTTATTTTTCAAATTATAATTATAACTTTATAAAATTAAAAAAACAATACATTAATTGACAAATGTTTACGTAAGCATGGGGGGAGGGGGTAAGAGCTTTGCTTACTTTTGCTGACAAGGGGGATGGGGGGGTAAATAATTGCAATAAATCTGCTTACGTAATACTTGAACGGCCCCTAACCACAAAATCTGTTTAGATGAAAATCGATACATCTATATATAATGTATTTTGTTTCTTTATGTACAGCCTTAATACTCTCATTTTAAAATAATGTTTTAGCTAGTGGAGTAAGTTTAGTTTTTATGTTCAGTTATGATAGATTAGTTAGTATTTTAATAAAATATGTAAGGTTGCATCTGGACATATTTTCGAATGGAGGAGCAAGAAAAATCTTGCCCCTCAAAGTATCAAAATGTTAATATGCTTTGCGTACCCCCCCCCCCCCAATATTGGTCACGGTACCCCTCCGGTAAAATCATTATGCTTTGATTTAAACTTTTCACCAGTTTTCATAGTTTATTCCACTTTAGACTTTATGTGAGAATAGATCCATATCAGAATTGTGCAACAGAAAAGTTGCACAGTAATAGCCAGTACTGTGTAATAACAAGTAGATAGTACTGCTGCACTAAAATTTTTGCTTTTTTTAATTGCAAACTAATTTTTAAGTAAATTACTTCAATAAATTAAATTTAAATTAAATAATTTCTTTGTTATTATAGTTTGAGTTTACTTATTACATTAAATGGAGCACTAATGGTGAAATGTAATAAAAATTACAGTTTGTATCGTGAGCAACAAGGATGTTTCAGAATGGCAACAGAGTTTTGCATAGAATGGCAAATCTTTTCACAGAATACTACACAAAGTTGGATAATTTAGGTAGATTTTGTATACAAAATCAGTTTATTTCAATTATACTCATGGTAGCACTTAGACAACGTTATAAATAACTTCATCGAACATGACCCCCAGAACCCAAAACCACCTTCCGTTCAAAAGTTTATTTATATAATACATATGCTAAATAAAAAGGTGTGTTGAAATGATAACTATACCAACAAGTCCCAACAAGTAGAACCTACATAAAATAATTGATGGTATAAAAATATCCTGTCTAAGTTTTTGGTCAGCTTGGTACGCAATTTCGTTTCAAAATGGCAGCTGATCAAATTTTAAAATTTCACAACACCATTCATGAACCTAGAGTTTTTGGGAATGCCCTTAAAATTTGCAAAACATTTCATAATTAACAGTATTTGAGATATTAAATATGCTTAGATTGTATGAGAATAAATAAATTATAATATTTCAGGTGTCACAAAACTACCTATTTATTCCAACTAACCCGGAAGGACTGTTTTATTTGTTTAGTGTTGTGTTTAGAAAGTTCTGATTAGGATATGCCATCAAATTAGGAGGGGAACTGTTGGGCTATTTTCATTCAAAAAGTTGCTAATCAACACCATTTTCAATATTGTCATATCTAGACAACCAAACAAGCAAAACATGACACATTTCCACGAATAAAAATTATTTTTGTTCATAACAGTCAATTCTAAAACTACAAACATTAATGCATTTATAAATTATATTAATTAAGTATTTACTCTACATAATTTTTCATTTGATAACTAAAATAAAACTTATCACACACATCCACTTGGATCATCTCTGTTCCACCAATACTACGAACTTGAAGTATGAGTGTTTGTCAAAAAAAGTTGTATTCATGTAGAAACAATGATATGTTAATCTCTTAACTTTAGATAGTCATGGAGTGGATGATTTAAAAATATTTGATACACAATTAACTGAACTGTTAGTCCTGTACTTACCATACATACCCTTTTCTTTACTGATGTAGAATACCCCAGAGCCAGTTTTTCTTTCTGCATACATTCTAGCTCGGAATATATATTCTTGACATCACCACCCATCTTTTCCAATTCTTGTTCCTAGCACAAGCAATCGCCACTGCAGCGATAATTTTGTAATTTGAGTCTGTATATCCACTTTCAATATCAAGCTCACCAATAAAAAATACTCAGGTCGTATTTACTTTACAAAATACAAATATGAACTAACAGTACAATGGATTATGATTATCATTTTTATATTGAACTTAAATCTGTTTTTATATTTTCTTCGTCTGAACTTTGAATTTTGAATTCTCCAATGTTATAGAGAAGCTATTACAGTTTCCCTAACTTTCATGATCCTAAACTATCATTTTATCCAATGCCACAGATTTGCATGGAAACATATTTTAAAAATTTAACCCTGTTCAGTGTCGGGAAACATTTTTTTCTAAAAACTTTAATTGTACTGTAACTTGAAATATTTGTTTTTTTCTTGGAAGCACAATATAAATTGGTTATCTGTTCAAATTTACAGTTAAATTATTAATGAAAAAAAGAATGTTGGAAAAGAAATTCTAAGATAAATTTACACAAAAGCAATTCAGTTATAATTTTGCATTTTAATAAGTAAATAAAATAAAAGCAGATCATGTTGTGTAATGTCGTTTACTACTGTAAGTGTACATTAATGATTTTTAGATGTTATTAACGATAATTCCTCTGTTTACATCGACATACCAGGTCCTTGTTGCCCCCCATGGGGCACGCATCAGGTGATGTTCCTCTCAACTTCATGTAGAGCTCACGTTTGCACATCGGTGGGTCTCCGGGCTTCTGTGACATTATCAATCGCTTTTGTAATTCACAGTTCTCAGATTGGATTCTGTACTTCTCGCACTCCATAGTCATCATTTTCTGTTTCATGCAGTCAAGCATATCTTGCTTGTCCAGAAGTTCTTGTTGGAGTTGGTGTCTGTAGTTGAAATAATTACATCAAATAAATTAAAAATAAAATTCATCATGATTAGATATACAATTTGCAATAATAACATTCATATTAGTCTTTTCAACAGAATGAGACCTCAGTTAAGATTCGATTAAGTTGGCACTATATGTTATTATTTGTTAAAAACAGATGATATATATTCGTATGATTTGATTTAATGGCAAATTCAGTTCAATATTGAAGATCAAATTTATATTGGTTACTTACATTGTAGTACATCACTGCATCACTGATTCATTTAATTTTAAAATTAGTTATATACTACAGTGTATTTAAAGTTTATGTTTATTTGACCAAAACTTGTTCAATGGCCACAGTTGACTAGTATGTTCACTAAAAAGTGAACTATTTCAAATTCTTTTTAATATTTAAACAGTAAACAAAACTTCAAATATAAATATTAAATATGGTACAATAACAAATATACTTAATCTCATAAAATATCATCCAAACCAACCTCATTAATTTAGGATGGACAATCGTGTCAGTTTTATCTCAGACTGGAGACCAAAGCCAGACTGGAATATTCCCAAATTCTAGCATAAAAGATAGAGTGCTATTAGACCAACAAGCCTCTACTTCTGAGCAGTAGGGCATTAGACTAGGTGTCACATACATAGAGAATCCACTTAACTAGAAGTGATTGCTTTTCACTTAAAAGTAACAGTGTCTGTGTAAAAGGTATAAATGTGCTATTTTTTCATATCCCTGGGTCTATATTCATATTACATACATTATATTAAACTTATTAAAAGAATTCATAAACATTAATTAATTGTATATTTTTTCTTACAAATACTTTTGCTAAAATATAATGGGCCATATGTAAGTTACATAACCCCCATAGGTGGAGGTGGAGGATGTTTAATAGCATTACATGCCATTATGTCACTATTAAACTTAACAACTAATTTTTGGAATATTGTTCACTAAATTTACTAAATGTTCCTCCCAAATTTAGTGTTATATGCCCCCTTTCTCAAAAGAGCAAAGGGAAAGAAGTCAGAGTTCTCTTAAGAAGACAAAACTTTGTGAAACATTGTGGGTGAATCATGTCTCTATCATGAATTAAACTATTCAAGCTGGTAAAATATATGACTAAGTGGTCCATCATTTTAGGAGTGACTGATGTGACAAGCACATAGACGCTGGATCATCTGTCAGTGCATGCGCATTACATTTAATGTAACAGTACGCCGAGAGATAGAGTAGTGATTGTCTCACTATAGTATGGTTACATTTAGATTTTATTTAAAATATCTAAAAGGAGACAGGGAAAACTATTTCAATAATTTATTTTAAATTGCAAAAACTTACATAGCAAGAAGAAACAAAAAAACAGTTAAAAATGATGTTTTACAAGTTTTCGAATGTTAATTTTATATCAGTAAATAACGATTTATTTTGAAGATTGAAATTGTCTTAATTACATTACAATTTTAGAGTAATATAAAAGTTAGGGGAGTTGTTGGTGGCAATGTTACATAAGTATTGAGGGTTTTTTTGTTCTCTCAAGACAAGTAGGTGAAGAATCAAATTTTTTTGTGATTCCGGAGTGGCAGAATATTCTGGATGGATAAGGTTGGGGAGTAGGTGCAGCCTCATCAAGATCCAGGAGATAAGGCCATGGGCAGCCATGTCTCCTTAGAGGAAAGGAAAGCCAGCTAGCCTTGTATCAGCCTCTCCAGTCAAAGCAAGCAGGAGGTGGCACTATCTTATGTCAAGTAACAACCCTTAAAACTTGGCGGAGCTCCACCAACTCCAACAGTCATCTCCCGCAGTAGACTAGACCTATTGATCTACCCTTGTATCCCCAATATCTCAATATTTGTGGTTAGTTTGTTGTCAGATGTGGAGCTCCTGGACATTCATAATGTAGTTCAAATTTAAGTGACACTTTGGATTTAACTGTACCCAGTGTAAGTTCAACTGGAAGGTATAAATCAGCCAGAAGAGGGTCTAAACTAGCCCTCCTGGGTATTGAGAGGGCTAGTTTTACCGTTATAAGTCCGTTATAAGTGGGAGGGGGTCTGAAAAGGCCAGTTTTAGCATTAAGTAATTAAGGAACATGACTTAAGAAACATGATTTAAAAATTCTGCATATCTACAAATAATGTGGTATATAACGGCCCAATTAATGAGCATGATCCAAATATCACTCATTTCTTTACTTAGTCTTGCTATGAACCTCATTTTTATAGCAGTAATGAGGTTCTTTAGGCAATAAGAGATATTATATGAAAATTTTATAATGTTGTCAAGTCCAGGATAAGATAAATTCAATCATTACCTCATTTTAGCCATTTCTGCATTTTCAGCAGCTAGTTCTTGCTGAGTTTCAAGACATTTGTTTAACTTCTGGATAACACCTGCACCTTCACCAACACTACCAACTCCTCCCTAATAAACAAATATTAAATATACACTTAGTTTATTTAATTTTTTTGGATGTAAAATATCCACAAAATCCTTGCTTCCAATTCTATCTAGAAAAATTATCATTAGCATAAAAGTTTCTTTTATTGAGATATTCACTTAAAAGTCTGCACCATTACCACTAGATGACGTTTTTCTTCTAAAACAGACTTTTGTATTTTGCACTAAACAATTGAGTTGGAATAAAATTAAGATTTTATGGTGTATTAACCTTGTATTTGATTTGGTATTAATATTTTATGTACTAATTAATGATATAGTAGTAGAAGTTAAACTAGTCTGGAGTCCTGTCTGGAAAATCATGTGATGATGAGACTAAAAGACTGAAGTACATGAACCCTCCCACACCAAATACACTCCAGACCTACACTATTTGTCACCCAAAACAGAGTGACATAGCTGCTGAAACAAATTTTTCAGGAGGGTAAAACTTTCATGAGCAATCAGTGCTGTCATGGATACATTTAATCACAAATTAATGTTGTTACATCATACGGTTAACTTTTTCTGATAGTTTAAAGTCAAGATCTGGGAAAATATTATCACATTTTTCAATTTTGGCAGTAAGGCCACTTCATATTTGGGCTGACGAATTGTCTGTATAGTGTTGTCACAATGTTTCATATGAAGTTTTCTTAATTTAAACATTGATCAGTTTGAACAAATACATATTACAAGTATATACTAGATAGACCACATACAACTATGCTGCTGTTGGCCTCCTAAAACACTTTCAACATAGTTTTATTTTCTGTAAAACAGAAACAATGTGTGATAAAATGAGAACACTTAGTGGATCATTGTGTTGTAAACTTGCATAAGAAATTTTCCAAACATAACTAACCTTTTGAAAGTAAACAGTTTCTTCAATCCCATTAAATAACGTGATTTTTAAGCACAAATAAAGCAGACAGTACAGGACAACATCAATATTAAAATATTATGCCCCATAAGTGGGCTTTGAAATCTTAATATCAATGAAAAATAGGAGTAAAGCTGAAGTGGTGAGGTATGAACATGACTAATAAAGTAGATTATAGAGGGTTACAGAAAAAATAAAAATTCAAACTTTTGGATAACAAATATTTTTAGTGCTAGTGAATATTATTAGACTGATGATTCTGGTGGAGGGTCAATTGAATAATCAACTGAATAATCTTTTACCTGCTGGACAGCATGGCTTTTTACCAGAAAAATCAACATTGACTGCTCTTACAGAACTTGTAGAAAAGATTATTGACTGCATTGAAGCTGGAAACACAGTTAATAGCACATTTTTGGATCTGAGCAAAGCATTTGATTGCCTTGACCACAGTTTAATTTTAACAAAACTTGACAGGCTAGGAATCAAAGACACTGCACTTCAATGGTTTCATAGCTATCTAAGTGAACGAAGACAAATAGTAGAACTGAAACAGACTATTAATGGAAGAACAGTAAATATAAAATCTGCTTCACGAGAAGTAAAAAGAGGAGTTCCCCAAGGGTCTGTGTTGGGACCAGTCTTGTTCGTTCTGTTCACTTGCGACCTCTCCACATTCATGGAACCTTACAGTCAGACAATCATGTATGCTGATGACACTGTGCTGCTATCCAACAACAAATCAGCTGAGGCTTTAGAAATGGCCTCATACATATCTGTCAGCATGGCTCATGATTACTGTATAGCAAACGACTTGGTCTTTAACGAAGAGAAGACAACACAGATGATTTTGGGTAAGCACAAGAACAAAGTCTCTGGAACACCCAAGATCGCACAACTGTTAAACAAACGAAGCACCTTGGAATGATTCTTGACGACAAACTTTCATGGGACAGCCACATTGATTCTCTTTGCTTAAAACTCAACACCGCTTTGTATGTACTGAGAAGAACCACGGCAGTGAGTACAGAATTGACTACAAAGACAGTCTATCACTCACTCTTTGAGTCTCATGTTAGATATGGAGTGATCCTATGGGGCAGCTCGTCCTCAAAGAACCTTCAGCGGATCCTACTCATTCAAAAGCGAGCAGTAAGAATCATGGCTTCCCTCAAACATCAAGATAGTTGTAGAGAGGTATTTAAAACACTAAGAATATTGACAGTTGTGGCTATTTATATAATTGAAGTCATTGTACATGCCTCCAAACAAGAACTTACTGGAAATGGTGATCTTCATGGCCTGCAAACAAGACATGCTCAAGACTTCAGCCTGGCAATACACAGGACATCTCTATTTTCCAAAAAACCATCATATGCAGGAGCGAAACTCTATAATCTACTCCCACCTAAGCTGAAAGAAGACAATCCTGAAATTCTAAATCGAAGCCTGAAGACCTGGTTGCTGAGAGAATCAATCTACAGCCTGGAAGAATTTGTGACATGTTGTAGAACATCCCAAGGAGAGACATGACCTTATGTATTACTTAGATTTAATTTTTTTATTTGTTTTATCGATTGTTGACCCTTATTCTGTACTTGATGTTCACGAATAAAGCCTACTGATTGATTGATTGAAGAAACAACAATAAACAAGCAAGTATTTTTTTATATAAAAAAACTCTCAAGGGACTATTTGGTATGCTCAGAAAGTTCAGGATCAAAATTGTATGCTTCTTACACATTATATTGGAGTCAAAGATATTTATTAAATTGGTTAATAAAGGTATACAAAGTTGGAACATGCCGTGTTAATTCAGTAACATGTTGTATTACCACTGTGGTTATATACTCGTTCGTATTTGAGAATTGGCCATCCTCATAATATTGGCCTTTTTTTATTATTGTTTCATGCTAGATGAACTTCTTAAAACCATACCGTGACTCCGCATTGGTTTATTACAAATATCTAATCTGTTTGATACTTTTGATTTTCTTTTTAGTTCATTTTTCAGAATTGGCAACCAAAGCGGCCTAATCTTGACTGATTGGTTGGTCTGCTAATTTAATGTATGTAGCCTCGATTAATTTTCTTTTAAAGAAATGAGGTTCCCGATGTATTATGTTGGCTTCATCCCAATTCATCTTTGGTTTCCTGATGGTCTTTTTCCTGAAATCCTGTTTCCTTCACAATCCTTCCATCGTCTAAAACAAACTTCACACAAAGAACCAGTGTTTAAATCATAAAAATTTATACACCAAGCTACTATAAAATGCTATTGTATGTGTTAGGATAGGTTAGACTGCATGTGTTAATATGTCACATATTTGAATCTCTAAATCTCTTATGGATGTATTGAGTTTGTTTACTAATAGATTTATCCCGGTATATTACCATTGCCATTAGACCTATGAAAAAATATTTTGTAACGCTCAACCAAATCTTATGGAGTGACATGCACCATCATAGAACTCAGTGTTCCTCATATAGGAATGAAGTTTCATGCACAATTTCAAATCTATAGGTCAGTTCATATTTTAGATATTGTGCAAGCAGACAGGTAAATAGACACACAGACAGGCAGAGAGACAGAAATGGTATTTTTCTAGCAGGCATTATTAAAGCTCAGCCAATAAACTTAGCTGACTGCACTGTGTAACTACAATGAATTTACCAAGGTGCAAATATTCATGACAAAGGGCCAAAGAAGTGCTGACATCTAGTAGAGAATGCCTAGACTACTTCCGCACCTGGTTGTCATATAAATTCTTCTTGTGCAATATTACAGCAGACAACAGAATAAACCAAGGACAATATAACAATGTGTAATATTATGTCAAAAACTGTGAAAAGGTTAAGAAAATTATCATTTTATACTACTTACTGATGACTTAGAAAAAGGCTCCAAGTCGGCTCTCTTCAACGGCTCACAAACTATAATCCTTGGGACATTGTCACCCATATCTGTCCCACACACGATTAGCTTCGGCAACTTGTCCTCCAAATCAGTGTCCAGTACAGACAGTTCAGGCTGCTTCTCGGGAGCAGGAGTCTCCTGTCAACATTTATCCATCTATCACTAGCTGAGCCAAGTAAAGTCTCAACCTAAGTAACAATACTTGCACAACCATTTTTATTAATTTAGATTGTAATGCAGTTACAGTATGTAAAGGCGACACAAAAGATGGTAAACTAATACAAGTAAAGATTTATTAGCTTGGAGATAAATTATTTCTTCTCCTGCTATGGTCCATCAAACGAACTTACAAAATGTCTACATATGAGATTTGGATAAAAAAATAACTGATGTAGGAAAAAACAGTGACCATTCTTACTTCTTTAAAACTTAACTTGCCTCCGAGAAAAATTAAGAACATAATTTAAGCAAGTGTACATTTTTTGTCATATTGGACATAACATAGATAGGTATTAGAGTTCTTTCACTATAACATTCATCTCCACTATATCAAGATCAACATTACACCCTAAAATAACCCTAAAACCTCCACAATCCATATGAATTTTTAATTGGTCAAAGTTATCTACAGAAAATATTCTTATGATCTAGGAGCCTTTATCTTTAAAAGTCTCAACTATCTCAAATACTGTTCCTTATTCACAGTTCGATTTTCAGGCTCCCAAATCGTGAACACAGTCACATGCATAAAAAAGAATTTCCTTCAATACAGATTTTAACCTTTAATTTTAATTGTTCTTCACTCTAGGTGACCAGTTCATAAGTGAGTGATAAACCACAACTTATCAAAGTGAATACTAAAATCCCTTTAAACCTTCATGGGACTCATTAAAAAGTGATAATTTCTGTATCTGGATGTACTTAAATTTACAGTTAAAATACACTGTTGTAGATTATAACTAAAACTTTTAATCATGAAAAAAATAATGGACTTTTTTAATGATTAGGCTTAAAACGCAGAGTAAAACAAGGTATAAAACATTGCTTCTTGTGACACTATTACATTTTTACTTTATAATTCAATAATAAACTGTTTACAAACCTATCTGGACCCTGGTAAACAGTGAAAGGAAAAAGAAAGCCTCCCAATACCTCATATGTAGACCATATCATAATTTTCAATTCAAAAATTGAGGATGCAACAGAAATTGCTAATAGTTTTAATGCATTTTTTTACCTCTATAGCAGATGAAACACAAACAAATGAATCTTTAAGAAAAACCTGCAGTTAGTAAAGTATTTCCTCTGAATGTCAGGATACCATTAACTGTGCTACAACCTTCTTCTGAAAGAGAATTGAGAACAATAATAAGAAAAATTCAATCCAAACCCTCTGCCTGTCTAGATGAGTACTCTTCTATGATGGTTAAAAACTGCATGGAGAAATTACTTTCACTCTTACTTCACATCGTTGACCTCAGTTTAAGTGAAGGTTGCTTCCCAAGTAAGTTGAAGACTGCAAAGGTCATGCCCTTACACAAAACATGACAAATGAGTGATATGGGAATCTACAGACTGATATCGCTGACATCAACCTTTGCGATAATGATAGAGAAGGTTATTCTTGTAAGAATCTTTGAACATCTGAGAGCAAACAACATTGATTTAACAAGTCAAAATGGGTTCCTTCAAAACAGATCAACTTCAACTGCTTTAGTGGATCTTGTTGAATTGATTTTAAAGAAACTGGAAGAAAGCAATAATGTCATAAGCATCCATATAGACATGAGTAAGGCATTTGATTGTCTTACTCACAAGCTTATTTTTGATGAACTTGGACATCTTGGTTTCTAGGGAACAGTATGTCATTGGTTCAGAACTTATCTGGAGGGTAGTGAACAGCTGGTAGAATTGAAGGAATCTGGGAACGGAGCAAGATTTACAGTAAAATCTACCAAACATCCCATCACTAGAGGAGTACCCCAGAGTCTGACCTGGGCCCAGAAAGGTTCATACGTTTCACTTTCAACCTTCCTTATTTTGCAGACCAATACTGTTGAATCATGATGTATGCTGACTCTGTCCTTATGAGTTAATCAGGGGTTGTGGAGTATCTTGAAATGCAGATAAACATAGCTTTCAACATGGCTCTTGACTATTGCAGCTCCAATGATTTTGTTCTAAATTAAAGCAAAACCATACAAATAAACTATGGAAGCAAGAGAGATAACATTCATGCTCTTCCTAATTTACTTGTGCTAAGTCAAATAAGCATCTAGGAGTCATACTACACAACCATATTTCCTGCGCTAATCGTTTAGACCAATTATGCAGCAAGCTGAGCAGCTCACTTTTCATCTTGAGACGGATGTTGGCTACAGCCTTGCCTCAGGCAGCCAAAACTAGCTATAATGCACTTTTCGAGGGACACTTAAGATATGGCATCGTGCTTTGGGGGCCTAATCGCACGATCACCTTGAGCGAGTGCTAATAATGCAGAAGGAGGCCATGAGGTTGCTGCATAGTCTAGGAAAAAGGGAAAGCTGTAGAGCCACCTTAAAGGGTAAAATATTTATCTATTGGAAACCATCTGCCTAGCTAATTCAAAAGGCCTTGTACAGAATGGACAATTCCATTCTTATGGTACTAGGCATTCAAATGACTTCAACCTGGTTTCTCACAGCACTGAAAGATTTAAAAGGAAACCTACATATGCTGGTGCTAAATTCTACAATAGACTGCCTGCTGAAATCAAGAAAACCGAATCAAGAGGTTTCAGAGCACATCTTCAAGCTTCATAGACCATTTTACAACATAGCAGAATATCTGGACTGGCCTAACAACTTCCCATGAATATATCTGTATCAAACTACTCCATTTTTTTTGTACTACACCATTCTCAATTTTGATAATTGTAAAATATAGGATGCTTCCTATATTATTGAATTATTTATAGGAATATTTTTATTTTTAATTAAGAGAATTGTAAACTTTATATAGTAATTGAAATTGTAAGATTGTGAACCTTCCAGCAGTGCTGAATTTCTTGTCAATTCGGGTTCAAGGAATTGCTAGAAGCTTCCTTTTGTATGTAGGTATTGAGCACAGGTTACATGTCTGGGTTGGATAGGTACCATTCAACTCAGACATTGTGTTGCTCAATTTTGATTGGCCAATGTTAGCTTGATTAAATGGTGGGAGGGACTTCTAGATCCTTCCGGTGGCTTCAACCACGTTTTCAGGGGATTCTTTGCTGTGTGCTCAGAGAGTGTAGACGTATTAAGGTTTAGCCTACTCTTGCCGTTTTGATTTTTCGGGAAGAAGGTTGAGTTTGTTGAGTTGTAAGATTAAAATTTACTTTCAAAATTTAAAGTCTCAAGTTTGAATTAATTAATCTATAATAGTCATTTTAGTTACTTGGAGAAGTCTTCAGCAGATGTGCGAGGTACTGTGAAAGTTAGAATTTAATATTGAAATAGAAAATTACTTGATGATCTTTTCCTGTTCAATTTGGTTTAATCAGGAATAATCTACTGCAAAAGAAAAATTTATTTAATCTTCTGAGATTCTATATATTTTAACAAGTTCCTAAATTTAACATTCAAAGCCAAGCGGATAATTCTAGATAATTCAATAATTTGTAAATTGGAAATTTACAGAAAATAAGTAGTTTGAAATTGATACTATTTTGACTTTAACTGGTTTGGACATTGTCTTTGTTCATAAATTAAATATTAATATTATCTTAATTTGTTTGATTTTTATTTTGAGAAGAAGTCGTATTTTATTATTTGTTGTATTTTATATTATAAGAAGATTATTTTATTTTGAAGTTTAATGAAGATTTTTATTTTGAGTTTGTGTTGAAACATTAGCACTGAGAACTTGAAGGACACAATTATTGAATGATTGATTGATTGTTAGTTTTAAGACTGGACTTGTGAACTTTTGATGGGTTAAAAAACATGAAATAATTGAGAATAAATTCTAAGTAAAAAAGATAGCTTGGCGTTGCTGTATTATTGATTTTTAAATTTTATTAAAATTACTATTATTTTATACTGAGTTTAATTATTGAATTCCATTGGAACTTGTGCATTCTTAAAATAAAGGGTTATTAGTTCAGAACACAATTAATCGCTCTTATACTAAAAAAACAAAATAGTTGTGATTTGTTTATAGAAGATAACCTTACTATAGACACGTTACATAATTGCGCAACTCTGCTAGGTATAATTGAGCGGTTGATGTGAAGGAGATTTGAACAGTGATTGGTGTTTGTGTGAATTTTTAAGGAAGATTAAATTAAATTGATAAATTATTTTTAATAAAAAATAATTCTGTTAGGAATAAACTCTAATATAAAGTGACTTTTGTGAACAGTACTGAACTTTAATTAGTGAACGATGTCGCTGAAGGTGGACCTACTTAGTAAAGACGAACTGTTGTTTGAAATTAAATTTAGGGGTGTTTATCCTAAACCAGTCTGTGGCAGTAGAGTCAAGAAAAAGATTATGACAACTATTAAATTTAGAGGTAGTATTCAATGTGGAACATCTTAGATGGATATCTGTATATAATGATTATTGTAGAAGATATGAATAAAATTCACTTGGTGCCTTCCACTGCGGGAATGTACCTTCTAATCAGGTAATGTGATAAGAGCCTTAGAAAATAGTATTACTTAATAATTACTCATTACCTGAATGTATAGTGGATGACAACGCAATGTGTTTAACTACTGAAGAATACAAATTTTTTTTTAATTAAAAGGGAATAAGAGTGAAAGATACTTAGAAATTTAAATCAAGTTTTAATTGGTTATTATTCTGAAAATAAAAGAGTGTGGGCTAAAGATTTGGGAAAAATTCAGTTATCACTAAAATTGTACATTTAATGAAAGTGTGAAATCGACCCCGTTTGAACTGATGTTTAATTATAAACCAAATAATAGTTTAAGTTTGAGGTGGAATCTGAAGGACTTAATAGATAACGAATTACGGGGAAAGAATCAAAATAAATTAATCAATGCAGTTAGAAATTTTGAAGCAACAATGTTTGAAAAATCAGAAACTAAGTAAATATGGGTAACAATGTTAGATTTAAGAAGGATGATATTGTGTTTTGTAAAGTTAATTTTCAGAGAAAGGATTGGATGCCATTTATGAAGGACCCTACAAAATTATTGCAGTAATTTCAGATGTCAGTTTGGTGGTGCAAGATCTGAGAGATGCAAATATATATAAGAGAGTTCACAGCATGAACATGAAGCTGGTAAAACAATGGTGCTAAAATGAATATAGGTGTAGAAAGTGTATGGTGTAAATTTCAGGGTAGGACATGGACTGTGAGTCTTTAATACATGAAACTTGTACTATTAATGAATATGTGATAATGTGAGATTTGATAAACAAACCAATTAGTTATAGATATTACTAATGTTTTTATTAAATCTACGTACATGTTACCATATGAGTGAAAGTACAATGAGACATGTGTTTATTTCACGCATACAGACACACTATATATATTTGGTGAATGTGAATCCTATCCTACCGATTGTAATAACAAATTTGGATGGAAAAATAATCTGTATTTGTTGTTGTGGAAATCCCAGGTTGTGGTCTATAACATGAAATTTTCCAACAACCCTGAGTAAATGTTTACACAGTGAAAGTGAGAAAATACAACATGATATTACCTCATTATAAGCACTAAATTAAGATTAAAATAATTAGTGAAAAAGGATACAGCTTATATATATAATTGTTACCTGGATTGGTTATCCATAATAACTTAACAAGTAACTAGCACTGATTAAAAATTAAAATAAAAAGAATTTAACTTTATATTAATTTGCACCACAATGATTACCAAAAATTTTTAGAAAGAACATTATTTTAACAGCACTGCACTGGACAGTTAAAGATGAGAAGAGATGATCTTGTAGAAAGCTCCTTATGGTAAAAAATTTGTGCTGTGGATTGATGAAGTTGTTCACTGATAAAATTAATTTTGCTTTGAAATAAATTAAACGTTTTGGGGGTATACAAAGAATTCTACTGAGTGAATAAAAAGGGACATTTGATAATTTAAACTTTACAGATATACTTTTAAAGGGTTCTAAATAAATGTTTCATATGGAACGATTGCTGAGAACGAGACAAATGCAACATCAGGGAACGAAGTCATTGGTTATGTACGAGGTGCAGGAGATGAGCGACCTGGCCAGGAGCTGTATACCGTCGTTACCGTCCAAGCTGTCCTCGGAAGCGACTGTCGATTATCAGTGGGCATCGCAAACAAAGGACCGAGATAAGATTGTTAACTGCTCTCGATCAATAACCAGGACCGTTATCTACGAACTTTCCACATCTGGATTCTTCGAAATAGTTAGTTTTAGATTAATTACTTAACATTTAAAATGAATGAATTATGTAAAAATAGGGATCTTTGTACTTACATAAATTTATTTCAAAATTAATCAATTGTTTATGTACAGACTAATATTTTATTGATTGTTAAACTAAAGTTGTAATAATTAAATAATTACTTTTTCAAAGATCTTTTAAAATTTTTGATTTAATGATAATAAATATAAAACATCATTGTATTTGCATCATTTGTATATTAGATCATTGTATTTGCTTAAATTCATTTTAAAATTAATCAATTGTTTATACACTGCCTAGTATCTTATTGATTGTAAAAGTAAACTTGTTATAATTAAATAATTAGTTTTAAGGATCTTTAAAACTTTTGACTTAATTGTAATAAATTCAAAATAGGTTATTATACTTTATGTACTTTTAAAGGTACAAAACAAACTTGGAGAATTAAGGTTTTTAAAATTCAAAGATTTGTAACAATAAATAATATTTTAGTAGTCTAATTGATGTTAAGAAACATAGTATATATATTTAACTTTCATTAATAATTCTTGTTTTGTTTACATTTTAAACTTTGTTTGTAAACATATGTTCATCAGTTTTGGACTTAACCAAACATTAAATGTAAATATTTGATTTATCTATAGCTGAGTCTGTTAGGTAACAAGATTATAGTGATTCTAAAATATTGATTGTTTTGATGTAGTGTAATTAAATTAACAGAATAAATTATGGTTTTCAATAGAATAATGTTTAGAGAAGTAACTTAGTGTTTTAAACTGTAAACTTAATTGATGATGTACTAATTTAAATATTCTGAACTTAAATTGAATTTAACTTGTTTTTATTGTAGGTGATTAGGTAAACATATTGTAAGTAATTGTAAGTAAACATATTGTAGGAAGAAATTATTCTTTGATCTGCTTGGTTTAAGGGATATTCAAGGTTGAACTTTGTAAGGTGAAATGTTGTATAAAAAAATTTTTTTTTTTATTTCTGGTAAAAGGTAGGTGAGGTCTAAAGCCTCTTGCTAATTGATGTTAGTAGTTTTGTCCTCATTATTGCTAAAGCCTCTTGCTAATTGATGTTAGTAGTTTGTCCTCATTATTAATAAAGCCCCTTGCTAATTGATGTTTAGTAGTTTGCCCGTATTATTACTAGAAGCCTTTGCTTCTAGCATTGAAGGTAGGGAGGAATATAGGATGCTTCCTATATTATTGAATTATTTATAGGAATATTTTTATTTTTAATTAAGAGAATTGTAAACTTATATAGTAATTGAATTGTAAGATTGTGAACCTTCCAGCAGTGCTGAATTTCTATGTCAATTCGGGTTCAAGGAATGCTAGATAGCTTCCTTTTGTATGTAGGTATTGAGCACAGGTTACATTGTCTGGGTTGGATAGGTACCATTCAACTCAGACATTGTGTTGCTCAATTTTGATTGGCCAATGTTAGCTTGATTAAATGGTGGGAGGGACTTCTAGATCCTTCCGGTGGCTTCAACCACGTTTTTCAGGGGATTCTTTGCTGTGTGCTCAGAGAGTGTAGACGTATTAAGGTTTAGCCTACTCTTGCCGTTTTGAATTTTTCGGGAAGAAGAGGTTGAGTTTTGTTGAGTTGTAAGATTAAAATTTAACTTTCAAAATTTAAAGTCTCAAGTTTGAATTAATTAATCTATAATAGTCATTTTAGTTACTTGGAGAAGTCTTCAGCAGATGTGCGAGGTACTGTGAAAGTTAGAATTTAATATTGAAATAGAAAATTACTTGATGATCTTTTCCTGTTCAATTTGGTTTAATCAGGAATAATCTACTGCAAAAGAAAATTTATTTAATCTTCTGAGATTCTATATATATTTTAACAAGTTTCCTAAATTTAACATTCAAAGCCAAGCGGATAATTCTAGATAATTCAATAATTTGTAAATTGGAAATTTACAGAAAATAAGTAGTTTGAAATTGATATACAATTTTGACTTTAACTGGTTGGACATTGTCTTTGTTCATAAATTAAATATTAATATTATCTTAATTTGTTTGATTTTTATTTTGAGAAGAAGTCGTATTTTATTATTTGTTGTATTTTATATTATAAGAAGATTATTTTATTTTGAAGTTTAATGAAGATTTTTATTTTGAGTTTGTGTTGAAACATTAGCACTGAGAACTTGAAGGACACAATTATTGAATGATTGATTGATTGTTAGTTTTAAGACTGGACTTGTGAACTTTTGATGGGTTAAAAACATGAAATAATTGAGAATAAATTCTAAGTAAAAAAGATAGCTTGGCGTTTGCTGTATTATTGATTTTAAATTTTATTAAAATTACTATTATTATTTATACTGAGTTTAATTATTGAATTCCATTGGAACTTGTGCATTCTTAAAATAAAGGGTTATTAGTTCAGAACACAATTAATCGCTCTTATACTAAACAAAAATAGTTGTGATTTGTTATAGAAGATAACCTTACTATAGACACGTTACATGTAAAATAAAGTTTCTCTCACTCATAACAATTTCGTTTTACTATTTTTAAGCTAAAGTTTAATATACATTTTGAAACTATTGGTGCATCAAGTCATATTTTTAATGTACATTGTTTCTACAATTTTCTGTAGCATATTTCTACTGAATAATTAAATTTTACAAAAGAAAATGTAGGTCAAATATAAATGCAGTGCTTATTTTTCTCCTCACCAGTTTTGCTGGCTTTGAGAATGGAGGTCCCGACATAGTCATGTCAAGTTGTGAAGTTGGCACATCTGCCATCCCCATCAGCCTCTCCAGGCTCCTAGTCATGTCTTCGTACTCGCCAAGTTTCTCAAGAAAAGCTGCATGGTACTTTTTCAGATTTGCAATATCATCATCAGTGGGATTTTCTTTCTAATTTATGAAAAATAAAAATGTATGTGTTATTGAAACAAGCTACATCCTTCTAGGAATAGTGATTTAAAATTATATAGTATAAAATGTATACATCTAGCTTCTAAGCAAGATATTAAAGCAGAATTGTAGAGCAGGAATTCAAATGTGGAACAATGGGTAAAATACAGTCAGTCAAAAGATGTCACATCCAGGCACATTAAGTCAAAAAAGTGAATATTTTTAAAAAATCTAAGTAATTCAGACAGAAAATTCTTGATACAGTTTAAATTCAAAATCTGCAATTCTGGTTGCCATCTTGTTTTATCTATTCTTAATTTCTTTTGAATTTTTCCTGAATATCCTCTAAGACAACCTAAGAAATACAACAAAACTATGTTAAGCCCAGATTTACTACAATCCTAATTTATATGTTTATATACATGACTATCTTACAAAACAAGCATTTAACAATAACACATATAAGTTCTAAATAATAAGGTACAGGATATTAGTTTTAATTATACAGGATATAATACTTTTAAAATTAATAAATTCAAAAAGATTCTTACCTCTTTGTACTCTTTAACTTTCCCTTGCAAATCACCGATCAGCACTGCTACTGCTGCCCGTTTCTGTTTGAACTCTTCCAATTTTTCCCGCACAAATGACTCAGTTTCCAGCAAACTGCCTTTACTATCAAAGAGTTTTTTGGTTTCCTTTTTCTTATCCTATGAAAGAAAAGTGTAATTATAATATATGGTCCTTAGAAAGGGGCAAAAGTGATTTAATTTTTGTAATTATAAACCGGGCCAACTAACTTTGTCTCAACATAAAAATACATTCACTCAAATAAATCCATCTCATTAATAAGTTACGTAATATTAAGCAAGAAATTCAGTCGAAAATTCTAAAATTCATAGTTATTGCCTTCTCTTTTGCAGCATCCTCTGTCATTCCCTCATCTTCTTTCTGTCCCTCCTCTTCTTGCTGTTCATCACCTCCTTCATCACCAGCTAGAACAAAGACGGCGATTATTACATTATCCAGAGTTATAGGTAAAAAGTATGTGAATGCTTAACTTCACGAAGGAGATTAATAACTTAAGCACTAGTAATAATAAAGTAACTATTTATAAATTAAACATACACTATTGTTTTTAATTAAAGGCACTCATTTAAATCATCTCAAATTTTAACTTCAAAGTACACAAGCAAACTAAAAATTAATGCTTATTACGGTAATTAAGTATGCATGTATTTTAAGTTGCATATAGTTTATAACTAATATTGAGTTCTTAACACTTTGAAACACTATTTGTAACACAGGTTTTTCATGGTTTGGTGTTATTATGGTTTAAATAGTTTTTAACTCTTAAATCTATTATTAAGGTCACGATTTAATATATGCAAAACATAAAATAACACAAACTGGATGTTTTTTTATTAAAAAAAAATTAAAAACAGATGTCTTGTACACTTAAACAATAATACACTGATCTCATCAATTTTCACCCAATCCAACCACCTGTAAGTTAGGGTGGGCCCTCCAGAAGCTTTACACATGGACCAGTGACTCTCACATGTACACCAGACACCACAAATCCCTAATGTCAGGTAAAGGAATCAAACCCCCGACTCAAAGATCAACACCAGCCATCCTGACAATGTCTTGGATGTGCAGATAGCTCACTTACGATTTTGCTACCTACCCCGAAAGATGCTTCCCCTTGTGCTTCTATCAAGGATTTCTGGTGTGTATCATTGTATGAACAAATGTTTCTGTTGAAGCATCCCAATGAGTTAACTATTTATAGCAGATAATAAGGAATTCAGATAAGGTAACATTTTTCCTTGACCCTTTACAAATATTTGTTTAAATATTGGTTCTAAAAAATACATTGAAAGTTTCATATTACTACAGAAAATAATTGCTTCTCTTTTGCATTAATTGAGACCAGAAGTAATCTAAATAAACAAACATACAAATAACAAAAATAAAAGTAAATATCAGAACTTTAAGCATCACATCTAGGCAATGCGATCCCGCATATTATTCTCAATAATGGTTTCCACTGAAAGGGTATATTTGACATCATTAATCAATGGAAAATCTACCTAAATTAAATTGAATTCACAAGTAAAAAGGCTGAATAGACCTACTTAAAGGGGCGCACTAGATTTTTGGTTAGTAAAGTTTATTTTTATTTTAAATTAATATAGCTCTTAAAATAATATTCTAAAAACAAAAACATAAACAAATTTTATTTCACAACTATGAGATGTTATAGGCATTTACGCTCGGAAATTTATGCAATTTTGTAATCAGCCTCAAATAAAAACTGTTGAAGATAAAAATGTAACATTAGTTTTATACTTATGAGCTATAGCTTCAGGGAGACAAGAAGAGCATACAGCTGATAGTTGCAATCAGCTATCTTACTATAACCAACTAGTGTAGACCATTCTGATGTAGGGTAGGCACCAGTAGGAAAATTACACAAGCGTAATGTATATCAGGAAAAACTTGTAAGCGTCATGGAGGTAAAGTTAACTATTGAATTTTCCTTTGTTTACACACCACAATTATTCAAAGATAAATTATATATATATGAGTACATGAAAAAGAACCAGGTATAAAGTTTCAACAAACTTACCAGTTATAATTATATACATATATTCTGAGAGCTGCCATACACAGTATGTAAAGAATCTGTCCCCAGAGGTCTTACTTTAAGAGCTGCAGTACGGATTAAAATTTCTACAATTATATAACATTATTGTCAAATTCATTAATTAACTGAGGATACTCTAAGAAATTGACTAATAGTGAAATGGCTAAACCCAAAAACCAAAACCAAGTTTAAAATATTGTGAAAAGAGATGCCATATTTATAACTCAGTATCATCCTGGATTACACAGAATAAATGGAATCATGACAACCGGCAACAACATTTTAGAACAATCTCCATAAACAAAGAATATTTTTAATATACCTCCTAGCATTATTTTTAAAATGCCACCTAATTTGAAGAATTTATAAAATCTTCAAAATCTATTCAAAGTAATGGCAACAATTTAGATTTCAAAGACAAACACCATCAATGTAATAAATGTCAATGTCGCTATGGAATATGCAATATGATGCAGTTGAAAAACTGTTACAAAAGCTGCATTACTAAAAAAAAAAAAAAAAAAAAAAAAAAAAAAAAAAACAATTGCAGAAGAAATCACTTGTAACAGCAAAAATGTACTATATAAATAAAATTATAACTGTAAAAATTTCCTTAAAGATTACATTGGAGAAATATTAACATCACTAATCAACATCACTAAAGCTAAGTATGAACAATCATCGTTTGATGTTCGACATCAAAATTTACTTAGATCCGTATCTGCCCATGCTGTGCAACACAATCAAACCTTTAAAAATTGTTTCTCTCTAAATAGGTATCAGGAAATTTAAAAATTATCAAAATAAAGATTACAAAAAATATTATTAAGAAGATATGAACAAATCAAATATTATTAAGAAGATATGAACAAATCAAAATATTGGCTCTCCAAACAAAACCAGCAGGTACATTAAATCTAAAGCATAGTTAATTTAAATTTTTCAAACTTCTATATCTTTTTCTGTGTTTAGGGAAAGTTACATGATTTATTTATTTGTTTAGATACCGTGTGTTACTGTTGTTTGTAATATATTTCCAATCATATTTCTTTCTTTATATTTTTATTATATATACGTTTGATAATGTCATTGAAAATGACAAAATACTAAGCACTAAAAGTGAAGAAAAGAGTCTTGTTTTCTTTTTTACCTATATATATACAGGGTGTCAATTAAGTCTGGAACCTCTTTTTTAATTTTTAAATCACAATATAAAAAAATACCAAAGTTCACACGTGTTTACTGGTGATAGTAACGCATACATCTGCCCAATTACCGACCAGATAATCCCTATGGGGGACGGTCCACAAGGAGTCAGACAAAATTCTTAAATAGCAGCATAGGTCAAGTTTGGTATCAAATTAAAGGTCTTACTTAGCAGAGTACAATGCCATAAACCGGACTTCAAAAGGTGGATTCATTCAGTAGTTATAGCTATTTGAATTTTAAAACAATTGAACAATGTAAATTATTAAGTATTACAAGTAAACACCAATTTTTAAGTACCTGTAATCAAAGTAAGTGTTCAAAATGTTCCCCTCCCATCGTCTGGCAATGTCCTAGGCAGTTTTAAAAGCCATCCATTGCATTTTGAAGGTAGTCACGAGTAATATCTTGAGCTTCTTGGACTATGAGATTTCTTAGGTGCGCCAAATCTCGAGGCTTAGTACGATAAACTTTATCTTTGAGGTATCCCCAAAGAAAAAAATCCAGCGGAGATAAATCAGGGGAACGAGCAGGCCACTCTACTGCTCCACGTCTTCCAATCCATCTGCGAAGGAATATTGTATCCAAGTATTCTTTAACAAGGAGAGCAAAGTGTGGTGGGACGCCATCTTGCTGGAAATAAATTCTTTGAAATTGACGACCAAGAGCAGCTTGTAGTGCAGGAATTATCTCATTTTGGAGCATTGCTAGATACAAGTCACCATTTAAAGTACCATTAATAAATAATGGGCCCATAATTTGATTTCCTGTAATACCTGCCCAAACGTTAAGTTTATGTGGATGCTGTGTATGACTCAATCTGTCACTTTCACATTCTAACAGTAGTTGTGTTATTGGTAATAATTATTAATTCCTGGCTTCGATTACTACATTGTCAGATGATGGGAGGGGAACATTTTGAACACTTACTTTGATCCCAGGTACTTTAAAATTGGTGTTTACTTGTAATACCTAATATTTTATATTGTTCAATTGTTTTAAAATTCAAATAACTATACCTACTGAATGAATCCACCTTTTGAAGTCCGGTTTGCGGCGTTGTACTCTGCTAAGTGAGACCTTTAATTTGATACCAAACTTGACCTATGCTGCTATTTAAGAATTTTGTCTGACTCCTTGTGGACCGTCCCCCAAAGGGATTATCCGGTTGGTAATTGGGCAGATGTATGCGTTACTATCACCAGTAAGCACGTGTGAACTTTGGTATTTTTTTATATTGAGGTTTAAAAATTAAAAAAGAGGTTCCAGACTTAATTGACACCCTGTATATATACTGTAGTAAATGTTATGCAGTGTGTTAAAATTTATGTTTTCTTTATTCTTGTTTACTTGATTACCATATATGACTGGTTTAAATAGAAGAAAAGAAAAGAATATTTTTCACTTCAATATTTAGGGGGATACCCACATCTTCCAGAAGTTTTAAATACAAATTAACACATTAGAACAAAAAAATTATAAGTAAAAAAAGAATCAAGAAAACATAAATGTTAACACAGTGCATATCATTTACTAAAGTCCAGCAATTGTTTCTAATTTAATCTTCATGGTCATAAAACTGTATTTAAAAGTCAGTATTGTAGCAAATAATAACAACTAGTACAATATTTATAAATTAAATAACATGAATGATTTACAAATAATATACAAATATACAATATTAAATAACAATATACAAATAAACAGAGCCAATACTATTTTACAATCACAAGTCAAATACAGTAATTAAATTCAACAACAATAACAGGTTACTACACTATCTAAAACATTAAACAGAATTATTCTCTTCCACATTTCATTAAAGACATAATATGCTACAGATAGTCCTGTAAAACCTAATATGCTCTGTGGCAGGTTTTATCTACAAGTATCAGCAACGGAAAATACTCCTGAAGTCTGTCGGACCTCTATGTCTTTTAATGATTTTAATTATATTTATTTTATTTCTTATTTTAAATATGCATTTAAATTTATGAACAGATTGAAAAGACATTTGATGGAGGATATATATACTTATATGATTCTTGTTTTTTGTGGAGGTTTCATACTGTGTTTAGCCATGCTTAAGGTACCTTTGACCTTTGTAATACTGAGAAGAATAATCTTACAATTGTACATGTAATTTAGTGTTTAGTACTATGTAATTAACTGACTTTCTTTATATATAAGACTGAATCTCATAAAAATAGAACATGTTATATTGCATATAAGGTCTTTTGTCTATAGTTTCATTTCCAACACTTCTGACATAAAATAATTTGAAGGACAACTATAATATAATTATGGTTGGAAATAATTTTAGTTAACAAATTAAGAGCAGATAGTATTCTGTCTACCACTTAAATAATCCGATTTAAAAATCTAATACATAATACAGATACATAATCTAATGCATACCATCAGGGCCGTCCCCAGTATTTAATGTGCCCGGGGCAAATCATGCCTTGGGGGCCCCCACATAAAAATTACATTTCGTCAGTACAGCCATACCAAGTGATAAGGTGATAAGGAATTTTTGGAAATTGTTATATGTAAATAAATACTCCAGTTTTCTGTGTGTAACAAAATACCAAATATATTATATATGTACATTTAAACATGTTTTAGAATAGATAATAGAATATTGAATAGACCTATATACATAGATATAAAGAAATTATTACTTTGGCTCTTTGGCATACAATACTTTTGTGGAACTTTAGGGCTATTAATAGTAGTAACAGATATAAACGCAATGCATAACTATTTCAATCTTAATGTCATAACTATTATTTACCTTTGACAGAGATAGTTTTATTTTTAAAAAGAAATCTTCCTGGCCTTTGCACTAGCAAACTTCTTGATAACGTCTTCTAACTTCAGCCTTTTACATTGTTCATTTTCAATAGACAGCATGGCAAGGGATGACAGTCTCTCCTGAGACATTGAAGAACGCAAGAAGTTTTTATTAATTTAAGCTTACTAAAGCTTCTTTCACAACTGGCAACATATATGGGAATAGTTAGAAGGATTCGAAGTGCAATCCATAAGTTTGTGTATAGGTCCTTTCTGTCTGTCTTCTTAATCACTTTTAAAACTTGTAATGGGGTTGCCTTAGCAAGGCTTACTTCATTCACAATAGTTTTGACATGAAGGAGTTCCTAATAAAGTTCTTTTCCGCTTATGTCAGAAGTTTGCCCAAACGATAGGCGTTTCTGTAAATTTTCACAACATTCCTTCAAATCTTCTGCGTGAGGGAGTTGTTTAAGGTCGTATTTCAAGTTGTGGTTTGAAAACTGAATCAACCTTTCTGTTAGGGATAATAATAATAATAATAATAATAATAATAATGTTTTATTGCGTGAACATATTACATGTTATGCAATCGTCAAATAACTGAATTAAGCTAAAATTTTTCACTCATACTTGCATCAAAATCCCTTTCTAACATACAGTTTTGACGTTCACTCTCTCCCAGTCATTCGAATTGTTCCACCCTTTCCCCAGTCAGTAAGCCAATTGTTATGTCTCCCAGTTGTGTGCCATGAACTCGTCCGTACTGTAAAATGCGTAAGTGGTCAGTGTTGTTTTTAGACGAGTCTTAAATGCCTTCAGCATTGGGGCACTTTTAATCGAGCTTGGCAATTTGTTGACCAATCGAACTCCTGCCTGAGAAGGCAGTCGTTCATGAGCTACCGTTCTATGTCTCACAGATCGGTAGTCGTCCCTGCCTCTCGTTGCATAAGGGTGTATGTCACTACCTCTTATGGTCTCGCATTTGGACTTGAAAAAAATGCAGGTTTCCAATATGTAGAGGCAAGGAAATGTCAACAGTTTCAGGTTTTTGAAAGCTGGTCTGCACGACTCTCTCCGTTTCAGTTTTGCAATTGTTCGGACTGCTTTTTTTTTGAAGGATGAAAATTCTGGAAAAGTTTGCGTTTGTGCAACCTCCCCACAAAGCCACTCCGTAGGAGAGGTGCGGGTATATTAGTCCGTAATATGCCGTCATCAGTACCTGGGTTGGGCAGTATTCGGACAGTTTCCGCAAGACATAAATGCCTGAGGATAGCTTTGAACAAACATGATCTACATGAGAATCCCAAGTCAAACCTCGATCTAGGTGTATTCCTAGGAATTTCATAGCGTAGACTTCAGTGATTTCAGTTATATTTGTGATTTCTGGCTCCATCTGCAACAACCAAGTTGAGACTGTGGCATCCGCAGGGTGTAAATACAGCTAAAGGATATTCTGAGGATATTCGTGATTGGACCCCTTTTTTAGCTCCTGCCATGTCTGCGCCATTGTCGTACCCTTGTCCGCGGCAGTTACTCATGTCCAAACCACATAACTCTACCTCTTCTGTTAACAATTGAGTCAATGCTTCCCCTGTTGACTCCTCAGTAATCGTGTAGCCTATAAAACTTTCTTCAATAACAATTTCACCATCGATCTCCTCTTCTTCGTGAACATAGCGAATGGTGAGAGATGTTTGTTCCTTATGACTTACGTCTTGCGTACAATCCAACATAACTGAGAAGTACCGTGACAGCTTTATTTTATCGATTATATTGTTTTTCACCTCCTTTGCCAGACAATTTATCAACTCATTTTGAATATTGACACTTAACATTTAAACTCGATATTCTCTCTCTTCAATGCATCTTAAATGGTCCATCATAACCGGATCAAACTCTCCTAGTAACTGGTTAAGGCCAGGGAAGTTTCCGTTATTTTTTGTAAAAAGTTTCGTTGAGTTTCCACGAAAAGCCAAGTTGTGTTCTGCTAAGTAAATAATAATAGCAATAATTCTTCTTAGTATGTTTTGCCATCTCTCGGCTTCTTTTTGTATTTGGCCCATGAGCTCAGTATCAATTGCTGCATTATGGTTGATTCTACGTTCAGCTTCAATCCATTGCTGGGTAAACTTAAAATGCTCAGATGACGTTTCGTGAGATGAAGCTCGCTCATGAAATTTTTTCCAATTATTGAATCCTTGCTTTTTGCCAAAACTTGAGTGTGGATTATTGTCAAATAAACGACATGGAAAGCAGAACACTGCATCAGAAGAGCAAGAATAAACTAACCACCGCCTTTTCACTTTCTCGCCATTTTCTGCGTGGCGATATTGAAAATCATTTGAAAAATGACGCTTTTCACTGTTTAGTGGATAGTCATCATTACTTTTTTTAAATGACGGAGCACCCCTTGTTATGATTTAATCTCTCTCTCTCTCTCTGACAGTTAAATTTTCAGGCCAAGTTGACGGGTCATTTGAACAATTTTTATTTTGGTAGTTTAACATTTCAACAGTTCCCTTCTTAAGCTTGTCACTGGTTTCCTCCTTCAGTATTTCAGCAGTCTCCTCTACCTCAGTTAAAATTAGGTCTTGTTCACATTCATGGTCGAAGTCCTGGGTATTTGAAGTAGCGAGTAAAGATGAAGTAGGTTGTTGGGTAGTGCCCTCAGCTATTGTGAAGAATTTTGTCAACTTGGGTACTTTACTTAAAAGATCACTGTGAGCTAATTCACTCTCTTTTGTTAATTTTCGTCTCTGAGCACCTGATAGTTTTTTAGACATTTTAATAAAATAATCTGAAATAAAATGAAACTTCTTTAAAAAATTATGCTTGTTTACTTAAAATGAAATTAAAAAATAATGTTTAAATCTGTTGGTCTACATATTGCGTAGTTTTTATTCCTACACTACGACATGCAAGCTAGAGTGCACATAGTACCTTGGTTGAAACAACATTTACATAATTATTACCGATACATATGACAACCAACATATTTAACTACCACATGTCTGTAGCTTTTGTATATGTAGGTACTAATCAGCGACCACTAATACAATACGAAGCTCACCTCTCACGTACACATTCGCTTAATTTCACAGCTCTAATAGTCTCTACAAACACTAAACACACGAGAGTAGTTAGCAACCTAACCTATACGGTGTAGACGCAATGACAGTGACAGTTGGAGTTGCGAGTGCGGTGTTGCCAAATGGTCTGTTGTTTTTGCCGCGCGGTGTTGCCAAACTTAACTTACTAAAAATAAACAGTATTTTTAAGTATATGGTTCAAACCAAGTTCTTTTTAAAATATTAAGGCACCGGATTGGGGGTTTGTATGTATATAGTAGAATATCGTTGAAATTTTGTTTTATAAATTTAATATTGACTATGAGTAAGGCACCTTCTAGCCGCGGCGCGGCGCCCCCTTGGCCGCAGCGCCCGGGGCGACTGCCCCGTTCACCCCCCCCTTCGGACGGCCCTGCATACCATATTAAAAAACTAATATAGATGTAAAAGTTAAAATACCTGCTGGAGGTTCCTCTCCTGTGGGTTCAGCTTCTCCCTCATCTTCTGCAGCTGAAAATGGTATAAAAAACTAATATATTAAAGATTATTTACATTTTCATACATAAAATACTATGGTCTGCATAAACTAAGTGACTGTCATAAATTTGTATTTAATTAAAACAAAAATCATTTGTGAGATGATGGAACGCCTTTTCTTCTGGTAAACAGTTGAAGCTGTGTTGTTAACCCAAGGAGAGAAAGTCCCTCAGAAGATATTTTTGCATTGAGGAGTAGATATAAGCAATATATCTTAGGCAGTTATATATAGAACATAATTTTATTTTTATAAAATCATTTTAAATAAATGAATTGTTATTTTAAGACTAAATGATCATCCAAGAAACAACATGGCTTCAGATCAGGAAGGTCAACTATTACTGCTTTGACACTGTTTTGGCTACTTTCCTTCAACTTTTTTTGGAATCACCACTTGTACGTTCTATGCAAAAAAACTTGGGTCAGCTCTATTTGCCCCAAAGAAGATTAAGTCTATTGGCACAGCAACTGCAACAATAACTGCATATCCCAATCTTGTAAAATCAAAAATTTGCTATAGAATAAAGTTATGGAGAAGCTCTTCAAAGAACAACCCACATTGTGTTATTATCCTACAAAAGCATGCTATGAGAATTATGGACAATTTTCAACCTCATGACAGCTGTAGAGAATCATTCAATACCTTAAGAGTTTGCACAGTTACATACCTATACATTAATTAGTAATTAGGTAATACTTGGTAATACTCAATGTCTTAAAACTGTGGTTTGTCAAGAAGAGTTGATAATCATGAACATCACATAAGGTGTGCTAATGACTTCGATCTGCTGACACATAGGACTACCTTTTCACCCAGAAATCCCCCTACCCTGGTGCAAGATTAGTTTGCTCCCTCACGATATCAAGAGATCTTTAGTAGTCCAAATACCAAGATTCACTTACCTAGCTCGATACACTTAAAACTGATTGTCAGACACGTTAAACTTCTTAGGGATTATAGTACAGTCCAACTTAAATGGCAGACCTAGATATAATTTGTAATACCAAAACTAACCAGAGGCAGTACCGCATTTCCCTATAGGCCCACTAGGCCCAGGCCTAGGGCGCAAAATTTTAGGGGACGCATAAATTTTAAAGTACACAAAAGAAAAAAGTTGCGGCGGCGGGTGGTGTTGGCGCTCGGCGGGGCGGGTGGCCAAGGTCAACTAGGTCCGGGGTGCGACGTTGACTCATTCATTGGTTCATTTCAAAACACTCCTATATATATACTATTGTAATTATCTTTCATCAAAATTACGTAATTAAGAAATTTACTGGATTTCTACGTCAGTGTAATAAGAGTCCTCTGGGGGGGGGGGGGGGGCGCTCTTTGGTCTGTAGGCCTAGGGGCGCCGAATTTGTAAATGCGGCCCTGACCAGAGGGATTTTCATGATTAGGAGACTATGTACAACCATATCTATGCACATACTATTGTTAATTTATTGACAATGTATATAGTCATCTGTATTACAGTGCAACTTTTTGGGGTAATAGTGCTCACTTTCAAGCCATATTAACTTTGCAGAAAAGGGCATTTCGAGCTCTGTATAAGGTACTAGATAGAGTCAGTTGCAGACCTGTTGTTCATTCCTCTTCCATGTATATTTTAAATTTTTGATCTATGACAGGAGAAACATATATAATTTTGAATTAAATTGTGGTATACAAAATTGAGGCTGGTCAATAGGCATATATGCCCTTTTTCCAAGTTTTAAAAGATCCACCACGTTGTTATGAATATTCCCAACAAGTTTTGCTAGGATATCTTTACTCTGTGGGCTGAGAGCGACCTTTTTGTAAATATTTGCTGGTCAGGTGACTGGTTGTTGGGCTACAGTGCAGCTTGTGAGGTTATGTTATATTCTTAACTGTGGAACCTAATGTTTAAGTATTTAACTATTATTTTACAGTAGTTCAAATGGATCCAGCTTTAAAGAAGAAGAGAAGGATTGTTTTCTGTGATGAAAGTTTTAAATTTAAAGATAGAAAATCAAAGAAAGTGCGGGGTGAACAACACATAATAAACTCTTCTGGTAATGTTGATCAAAGCAGTTTTTTCTCGTCGTAAAGACAAATGCTTAAGTGAAATACTTGAAACTGTTTGAAGAGAAGTTTAGGTATGGATTTCACACTTAAAATCGGTGTTTGTGATTTTGTGCACATTTTGTGCACAAATGAATGAAACACCATCTCGGAATCCAAATGACCCCTGCAAGCCAGCTTTTCAAATCTACAAAAGTTGCTAGCCATCAACCATTAAAAAAAGACTTCATTTCAATTGTAAAAAAGGAGAAAGCAGACCATCTCTTTGTTGAGTTTGAGTACAGTCAAAACGTGATCGGGTCAGCACATCCAAGGTTCAAAGTGATTGTTACATAACAAGCTAATTCTTCCCCATTTGGAAATGATAATGGACAGTAATATGATTAGGGACTAGGAATCAGCTCTTGCCCAAGTTTTCCTAAAAGAAACTTTTTCTAAAAACAAAGTACATGAATGTAAGTTCATGAAGTATCTTATCATGAAATACACCATCTCAGGCAGACTACTTGCTCCAAGAAATATATACCTATGTACTCTCCATTCAAGTATCTTTCTACCATAACACAGTCTCATTAAGAAGTATAAATCTTCAACCAGAACCTTTAGTCCCTATTTAACAAGCAAAGGAGAAAGATGTGAGGATTATGTTCTTGCCTTAAGAAGACAATGACTCGATTGAGTTTATCCTAAATGAAAAAGATTAATACTGTTTAGACGTACACAAGTCTTGTAGATTATTTCAAGTGAAGTGTTCCTTGTAAATAAATTGTTATATCTGTATAAATTTTATTTTTCACTCATATTTCATTTTTGTTTTTTTAAGGGCTCATAGCATTCAATTTTGTATTACTATTTTGAAAATAAAATAAAGTTAATTGTTAAAAATTCTGTTATATCAACAATTACACTTACATTTTTTAGAAAAGAATACTCACATCAATAATACAATAATTTTCCAACAAATTGTTTGTACAGTAAATGTTTTACCTTGATTTTCTTGAAATAACAAAATACCTCATGGGCCCTTCTTCCGGAAACTGCCTCAATTATGATACCAGAAATAAATTTAAGTTGATAACGATTATCTGACTTGCAGCACTGCCCAGGACAGCTTTAGATATACAGCCATAGGTATGTCCAGCGGAGGTGCCGTCGCTGCCATGGCACCACTACCAGATTGAGATTCGATCTGCGTAAAATATTATTGGTACGTAGAAACAAGGAAACTGCAAGATTCCACATCTGCACTATTTAAAAGCCAATTCATATATCTCATTAAGTATCATTTCGTAAGGCATTTGCTGCATATAAAAAATGTGCCATCTGCAGCCATTACGTTGTGAAACAGCTACACACAAAGTATTGTAGTTGCCACTGTTGCCACAGGGCCTCACTCAGTAATAGTAACTTGCAACGCTGGTGCCATGTTGGTGGGCAGGACTGCTGGTGATTGTAACTACAAGTATATGCCTCATGTCATAGACTCAGTCAGACATGGACGTTCAGTGCACACACATCAGTACCTTTTGATATTTTGGATCGCTTATTAAAAAATAACATTTTTATGATATATAAACAGCTAATTAAAAACCAAAGGCTATCAAGGATTTGGACACTCAACCAAAAAGAGGTGAATTATTTTTATTAGAAAAATGTAAAATATGCAAAATAGGGACACAAGTTACAAATTTGTTCAAATCTCTGAAAGTTTGTTTTATAATTTATATGTGAGTGTAATTGTACTTATTCATTTTGTAAACTGTCAAATTAATGTACTAATGAAATAATAGTAGAACTTTCCAATGTCCATAACTAAAGCCAATCATCTAAATTGGTTTCAGTACATTAGTTTCACAATTAATAGGTACAAATAATATGGTCAAATAATCTATATTGAGAATTTTGAAACATAAATGTTTGGCCTGTCACCCATGACATTACCTTCAAATAGACTCTGAAATAGTATGTACTCTTTTCAGACCCAGCTGCTGTTATTAGTGCCAGTTCCAGTTTTGAAGTTACTCAAAGTGATAATGATAGAAAGAAGGTTGATGCTGAAGGACCACTGGAGAGAACAGCAGAGCTTGATGATCCTTCCCATGACTTACCAAAGAACAGGCAAGTTCGGCTAGGATTTCTCGTGACCCATACCAACCACAAATTTCAAAACTAACCTTTAAAAGAAGTTAGCAAGGGAAAAATTATAGAATTAGGTCTTTTCAACCTAAATGGTTCAAAAATTACAAATGACTGGAGTACAGCTTGGAAAAGAATGCTGCCTATTGTTCTTACTGACGTTGCTTTCTTCTAAATGATAGTTCGTTTCCTGGATTTGTTGAAAATTCATTTACAAAAGCTAGATTTAGTTTTTTGCATACAGCTAATGAAATGTTTAGATCCCACAAAAAAAGTAAGTGCCATGTATCGAATATGATTGGCTGAAAAATTTTTCACTGGCACACCAGTCTATGTATTGTTGGATAATTTAAAAAATGTGAATTAAAAGAGAGAGAAAATGTTATGGCTTGTCAATATTGTCTGTTTGTTAGCTTAAAGTGGGAAATCTCTTATAGTCTGATAAAATAAGGATGCAACCTCGGAATGAAAGATAATAAGCTAAAAATTTGCATACGTCTTTATTTTTATGGTAAAAAACCTACCTCAAAAGTCTCATATAATTACGTGTACACGTCTTAAGATATTTAAGGTCAAAGGTCACGAAAATCAGAATACCATATTTATAGATATTAATTATTATAAACTTTGTTCCAACTACAGATGATCGAATATCTTCTCTAATAATCGCTGCAGCAGCTTCTACTATTCGTAATCGTTCTTCTTCGGGTGAGCTTTTTTATTCTCGTACCAAGCTTTGGATAAAATATTTGACTGTGTGTCACGAAAAGATATAATAGTGAATGACCCAACCTTAGTTGTAATTATTATATCAGTCAAATACTTCTCCCTCAATATAGAAATGATAGTCTTATCATCCGGTACGTACTCGGTAGGAATATCTTTCAACTCTTTTAATGTAAATTATGAATCATTATTATTTTCTATATAAAAAAATCTCTTTCATGGCCTGTGTGATGTTATCATCTTTGAGATGCTTTTTATCAGTAGGTATTCAGTTTAAAAAATGAGAGTGGCAAGTAGCATGATATTTAGCCTCAGCAGCTACCAAGTTATGTTCAAAAAGTATACGATTTTTTACTAATTTTCCTAACAAGTCGCCTCTTTCTTCAGCTTTCGTCAAAACATTATTTTTAAAATCAAGAGTACTTACTTTACTGATGGTGCGTTTATACTTTTCTTTTTTTTCTGCGACTTCATCAGCTACTTGAACACAAAACAAGCAAGATATTTTAAAATCAAATACCTCTTCTCGTTTTTTACGAGGTGGACTTTCTGCAGTTGGAGTTTCATCGTCTTCTGCACGTCGCTTCGATGCAGCAATTAAATTTTTACTTATATACACTTTTCTACAATCAACATGCACCATCACAGAAGTCAAAGTATTTAAATAATTTATATGACCGTCATTTCTGTCAATACTTGCAGTTTTTAATGTTTGTAAGCCACGCACAACACTCACAGAAGCACTTTCTGATATTAATTTATTACAAATAAAACAACAATCAGCCATTGCAATTAAAAGATACACTCAAAATTGTACGTCTGTTAATGGTAATATGTCGTTTTCAACTAACGGATAAAATAAATTTTTATTGGTATAGAAATACTAACACAGAGAAATATCCTACCATTCCCATCATCAAGTAAAATATCTCGCCACCACTACTGTACTTATACATAGAAATTCCAAACTCATTCGTTACGGTGTCTAGAAAGTAAAAAAAAAAAACTGGTCATATACAGTGGCGTAGCGACAGAGGAGCGAGTGGAGCGACCGCTCCAGGGCGGGGGGCGACGGGCAGGCGCAGGCCTAGTAACATGTTACTAGGCCCTGGGCGGGCGGAACGATAATATGGCGTGAAGCAGCCCCTTCAACGCGCATCCACGCCCGCGCAGTGTCTTTGTGTCAGTCAGTCTGTCATTGACCTTGGCTGAGACAAAAGGCGTCCGTACAGACCCACCGAGTGATTGACTTACTTCAATTTACCTTTGTCGTAGTGATTGCAGATTTAGCGTTAGTGCAAAGTATTGATTATATTATTTATTTTGTTGTGATGTGATTTGTGTGGTGTTGATTTATTACCTTTGGTATATAATGTCAAAAAAAAACTAAGTGGTGCTGAGTATCGGAAACGAAGGTTAGAGAAAAGTCACGCAGAAAATCTTGAACTTAAGAAGGTAAAGAAGTTATCTACCTACTTTTCGAGGGACACTTCAGTAGTTGCAGTTTCTCAAGAACCCACTTGTAGCTCACAAGTACCCACAAGCGATGAGGACTTGGAGCAAACAAAACTATAGGCTTACCTGAAGATGCAGAAGACCACTGCCCCTCTTCAGGAATCTTTTTCTAAGGTAGGCCTAGTTAAAACTGAAGGTACCGATTGCGAGTGAACCTTAAAGAAAATGTAACAACTGTTATAAGTTCTTCTGATAAGGGTAATTTTGAAAACACTCTTACAGCCGAACAAAAACGGCAAATAATAAAATTAGGCCCTCATCAGCCTAAAGGGCCATTTCCAAAAGAATCAGAAGGGAGAAATAAAAATAGGGGATTTGACGAGAAAATGGTATTTTCAAAAGAATAAAGAAACCAATTGAGAATAAAACGTAATTGGTTATGCTATTCAAACATCCTCAATGTTTTCTATTGTCAGCCATACTGGCTTTTCAATATGGCATATACTGATGTGGGATTTTTCGAAAGGTACGTCTGATTGGGCACATTTACGTCGAAACATAAAAGACCATGAAGAAGATTCGCAAAGTCATCATGCAATTGCGTGTGAAATATACTATCGCTGGCAGTTAGGCCTAAACAGTTGATAGTGAGAATCTGGAGGAGATTAAAAAACCACTGATTACTGGAGACAAGTTTTAAGGCGAGTGGTGGACGTCATTATTACGTTAGCTACAAACGACTTACCACTGAGAGAGCACAGATTGTGTAATGACGATGAAGATGCAACTAAATCGAAAGGAAATTTCCTTGAGATAAATACATATGCTAGCAAGATATGACCAGGTCCTTGCAGATTTAATTAAGTTACCAAAAACGTGGTGTTAACTACCTTAGTCCTCAGATTCAAAATGAGCTGATCAACCTCATTTCCAAAGAGATAAAAAAAGAAATCAAGGAAGAAATGAAAAAAGCCCCTATGTGTCTATTATCTTTGATACACAACTCAAGATATAGCGAAAAAAACCGACCAGCTGAATACAGTGTTTCGTTATATAAAGATAAAAACTGACGAAGGTGACAGGCCAGTACAACTAGTCATAGAAGAAGCGTTCGGGGGCTTTTTGGAAGTGGAAAGCCAGAAATCAGAATACTTATAAAATGTTGTTTTCAATATCATAGAAAAAGTATTCAGATATATCTAAAGTTTCGAGGGCAAGGCTACGATGGAGCCGCTAATATGAGTGGTTATATATTCAGACCTTCAAGCAAGAATAAAACAAAAAAATCCTGCAGCTAAGTATATTCACTGTTGTGCTCATGCCCTTAACTTGGTAATCAACGATTCAGTATCAAACATTCCTGATATCAGAACCTTTTTTGATAATGTTCAAAGTCTTTATGTATTTTTTAAAACTATATCAAGATGGGCACTGTTGACTAAGTTGGCTATGTTACAAAAACCTTAAAGAAAGTGTGTCCAACAAGGTGGACTTCAAGAATCAAGCCGTCGACGCTCTTCGATGTGGTTATTTTGACATAATGAAAGTACTGACTTTCCTTACGTTAGAAGGTAAAGACCAAAAAGAAGTAAACTAAGCTAAATCACTTTTGAAATATTTTGAGCAGTTTCCTACAGTAATATTGATAGTTTATTGAAAGTGTGTTGCTTGAAACTATGGACATAATTTCTAAAAAACTTCAAAGTACCGAAGAAGACTTGGAACACGCAACAAAAATGCTCTTAAATCTCAAAACAAAAATTAACAAACCTAGGAATGAGTGGCAAACAGTTAAAGCAGATGCAACTAAGCTTTGTTTGCAATGGAAAGTTGTACCACATTTCATTGACTCAAGAACAAAAAAGAAGACAAGAATGTTTGACGAAGTGCAAGTTGATGACCCTATTAAAGACAATGAGAAAACGTTTGAGGTGTTCAACCGTAGCCTTGACATAATCACAACACAGCTGACAGAGCATTTTTGAGGTTGTTACTCACATTACTAGTAGTTTCCAATGTCTGAAGCCTTCTTTTTTTTAGTTGGAGCAAGTGATGAAGAAATCTTAGAATCAAGCAAAATTTTGATATTAAACTACCAAAGATGGCATCTCTCCTTAACTTAGGTCCACAGATTGTAAGGCTAAAAACTTGTTTTTTTAAGTCACGTGGAAAAACTCAAAAGTATAAGGGATCTTGCAGATACTTTAATAGTGCGTGCTCAAGTTTGGTTCCAGCTTTCCAGATGTTGTGAATGCTTGTTTGATGTTTTGACACTACTGTTACAACTGAAAGTGCAGAGAGATCATTTTTAAAACTTAAACTGATAAAGAACTATCTTTGCAGCACCATGTCCCAAGAACGTCTGAGTGCCTTAGCAACTATATCTATAGAGCGCAGCAGAGCCAGGCACATCAACTTGGACGACACAATAACACAGTTTGCTAGCATGAAGTCACGAAAGAAGATTAGTTAAGATAGTAAATATGCGAGTTGGTTTTGTAACTACTTAACTACTATGTTCACGTTTTAGATAATGTACTCAAATTTTAAACTAGAGTTTTCAATAACATATTTATTAAATATATTGAAATTTGTACTTTCATTCCAAACTCTATGGAATTGAATTGAGATTTAAATACATATTGCTATACACGTAAACTAGGTCTCTTACAAGGAACAAAACTTTTATAAAGAATAGTAGACTGTAAGTTATTATAAAAAAAATGATGTTTGGTCAAAGACGCCTTACATTGCTGATGAAAATGATGGCCAAGAAACGTTTGTTACGGTAGTGAGGTGAACTGTCGGCACTGATTGATCATGTAGGTAAAAAAGTTGGGGAAGGGGCGCCAGGACTGAGTCGCTCCATGGCGCCAAAATCCTCACTACGCGACTGGTCATATATAACAATGGAGCATCTGCTACAGCTTCGCAGAAACAGCAAACGTTGTACAAAAGATTTGTATTTCGAGATATAATATTCATAGTAATATAGCAATATGGACGAAAATTATTTCTTTTAATATTGTATGTTTGGTAAAAATAAAATAAGTATTATTTAGAGAATATATAATTTATAATTAATATCTATAAATATGGTATATTAAATCATAAATAATAATAAAAATGCAATAATAATGATAATAATAATAACAATAATAATAGTATTAAGTAATAATAATAATATTTAGTGGATAATTAACAATATAACTCATTTATTTATTGTATTCTACTGGCTGACCTCGCATTATCGTATATAAAGGTAAGCGGTCCCCTACTCTTTGCGCTGTATCTCAAAAAGGATTGAACGTACATAAAATTACTTCAGAAAAAGTTGAAGAGAATTTTTTGTTCTACAATTTCTCTAACCACCTTCAAAGTCATTTAGCGTAAGGGAAACGAGATATTTGCAAAAAACTGATTTTCGTGACCTTTGACCTTAAATATCTTAAGGCGCGTACACGTGATTATATGAGACTTTTGAGGTAAGTTTTATACCATCAAAATAAAGACGTTGCAAATTTTTAGCTTATTATCTTTCATTCCGAGGTTGCATCCTTATTTTGCCTTATTTTACTGAGTTATTAGAGAATATGACGAGTTTAAGGATAGTATAGAGAAAGGTCTTTTCCTATAAGTTGTTGCTATCATGTAAGAATATGACTTTTTTCAAAACTACCAATTTGGAAAAGGCCCCTAAGAACTGTTCTTATCTTAGCAAGCTAATTAAAAATAACATATTATCGTCATTTCAAGCTAAGATATTGAAAACTGTTAAGTGATGAAATCAACAGACAGGCCTTTGCAATTATAGCCGATGAAACGTCTGATGTGAGCCATCACAAGCAATTAGCAGTTGTGTTTCCCTACATTCCAAAAGGAAGAGCCTATCCTATTAAAAGTTCGGTATTCTTATAACAATTGATACTGAAAACATATTTAAGTCAATAAACTATATATGCTGCTTGACGTAGATGTGCTTGCCGAATAAAGATGTAGTTACCGGAGTACAGACTAGATGTAAAGCTGTCAATTCTTCCATTATGTATATTCACTGTTATAACATTGTTTAAACCTAGCTTCAGTTAGTGCTGAGCAAAGATATTTTACTTCTTTGGAATAGTACAGATGATTTTTAACTTCAATGAATGATATCCAAGAATGCATACAGTCTTTGAGGATATCACCAAACAAACTTAAACTAAAGACTCTGAAATCCCTTTCAGACACTAGATGGTTCAGAGGCGGTGTCTGTAATCTATGTTCACTTACACGAAAAAAGACATTGAATAGTGTATGGAGTCTAGTACATATAGCCACTGGTAAAGGTATTTTGCTAGAAGTGAAATCATTAAATTTTATTTCATCTTTGCAAATTATGCATCCTGTACTTCAGCTTGTTGTGATAGTGAGTAAAGCTCTCCAAAGCCCTAAAAGACCGCCAAGCAGTTGATTATGTTTTTTAGAAATGACAAATACTGAAGAACAGTTTGAGGACATAACAAAACATAGGAAATGTGTAGTACACTAGATATCAAAATTCAAATCAACTCGATTTGATCAAGAAAAAAAAGTTATCTCTGTTAAAGGAAAATTTATGGGCTTAAATATTAATAAATTTTACAAGTGTGAAAATGAAAACTTTGAAATTCTCGCAAAACAATTCAATGTCAATTTGGCAGCACTAGCAGTAGAATTTAAGCTTTTGAAATCAAAGAAACATGCGAAAACTGATACAAGTCTTCTGCCTAAAAATAATCTAGAATGGATTGACTGGTTATCCATGAGTTTCAACCTTTGAAATTTTAGTGCTGATTTTGTAAATTTTATACAATATGTGTAATGAGCTGCACAGACGACAGTCTTCTCAAAACGCAGTGTCTTGACATCCAAGCTCAGATCTAAAATGCTTCAAGATTGTTTAGAAAACTTGATGGCTCCATTTGTGAAACAAGAACTGGCTATTAACGTAATAACATGTGATATGACTGACATCTTCAAGAACAGTGTTGCATTCAACCGTTGGATGATTCAAAGTGATGTGAAACATCAATGTGTAATACTGAACTTTAAGAGACATGTATTTTAGTTTTAACTGTGACTTTTTAAACTACAAAATAATAAACCTTAACCTCTTTTATCTTGATTTGTACACATTGATGTAATAGTCTATTAGAAGATATGTCAAATGCTAAAATCAATCTCCACAAGAGACATTGGATTGGGTGCTGCCTAGTAATAAACAAAAGAAACATTAATGATAAACTACAGTAAGTATTGAACATGTTATACTTAATAAACCCTGGTGATAACCAAAGATACCAAATATTGAAATGTAATGAATAAAAATGAGATCAGTACAATGAGATGTATCAGTCGATTGCAATTGAAATGCTAGCAATAATAATAGTAGAGCCCATCTCTTCAGCCATACTCCACTGTTTTGACAGTTTTACATATTGTAATGCATTCTATCACTTTCTTTTGAAGTTTATTTTCTTAGTTTTTATATGCTGTTCTCAGATCTGCCTTCTGGGCTAAAACAATTCACGCATTTGTAAATCAAATCCAACTTTACAATGACTGGTTTGTTATGTTTTACATTTTTAATCCACCTGAAATGGAAAAAGTAAAAACTTAAATCTCACGAAACTTTTTAACTGAAAATCTTGAAATGCTGACTAAGTATTTTTAACACTTATCCAATGTAGATACACTTTGATAATGTTTAATTTTTACCTGGAGCTGCTGATTCTTCCTCGCCTTCGGCTGCTTCATCTGCTGGGGCTGCATCATCTGAATAAAACACATTTTACCATCACACATTTACTAACATTCACATAATACTTGTAAAATGTATAATAGGTAGTAAATAAACTTAGTACTCAATTGTTTTATTTGTAGTAAATAAATTGTTAATTCTCGAACAAGACCAAACAGTAATTACCAAATAATGTTAGAAATTAAATCCCTTATAATTTTGCTAATTTATTTATTCTTCTTAAGTAAAAATATACATATCAGTTTTCGAGAACAAAATGGGCATTCACATTAATTTAGATATTTTTGAAAATACCTGTGTATTTGTCTTGTATATAATTTTAGAATACTTATGAAATTGGGTTGTGCCTACAAACAATTTCAGTGACTATTCGAAAATATTGTATCTCAAATAAACTCATACAGTCAGTGCAATTTAATCAGAAACTAGTAACAACATAATTATGGAAATGAGAATTTTAAAGTGTGAAAGACTGTAAAGGCAAAACTGTTTCATCATGATTTATGATATCTAGTACATACCTTCAGTATGATCATAATTATACAGGTTTAATGTGGTTTGTTAGAGACAGCAGGAATTATTTTAGGTAGACTTTGTACATAAAATTGGTCTATTGCAGTACTCATGGTAGCATTTAAATAATATTTGTACTTAACTTCACCAAACATTACTACCAGTGACTAAAACCATGTCCAGTGCCAAAGTATATATATGCGCTATATAATGCGGATGGCGAAAACAATAAATATCCCACAAAAGACTCAAACAAGTTAAAACTTGATATACAAAGTGTTAAATATCTTGGCCAAGTTTATTGCCCAGCTTGGTATGCAATTTCATTCTAATATGGCAGCTGTTCGAACATTTAAAAAATTAACAACTCCATTATTTATGGGCCTAGAAACATATTTACTTGTTACAATTGTAGTCAGAACCCTGTATTTCTCAAATAGATAATATTAATATTTCAGTTGCTACAAAATCTTTCTACTTCATTTGACTGATTTGGAAGTAATATTTCAGTTATAGCAAATTCTAGTGTAGAAAGAACCTGAGAAAAACAGCCATAACTCAACTACCTCCTTTACAGTATAAAATTAGCCATTAATTAAAAACCAAAAGTAATAAAAGCAGTTTTAACCATAAAAGCTATCCTGAAATCTAGCCTATTATTCGGAACAACATTATAAACCAACATGCTCAGTGTTAGGCCCTTGTTAATTCATCTCCTTTAAAAATGACATTTCTAGTTACATCAATGATAAAGTAGTTGAATACAATGAGTTCAGATTATACAAGGCTCTTCTCTACAAATGGCACAATATGTAAATCTATTTTGTGTCAATAAACTGTACAATATTTTAATAATGACTTCAAATCTGACATAGTTATAAAACTGGATAAAACCATACAGAATATGAACCAGAACTTCCCAATATTACAGTAACTGCTTGGTTTAAACTACTGATGTTAATACCTCTTAGGCAGATCAAGTATTACAACCTAGTGAAAAATATACATCCAATATATCTATATCGTAAGAATAATATGGTGGATGAAGCAGCAATACAAGATTTTATAGATGAGCTACTTTGAAAGCAACCTGCGCGAAGCTTTCTTGCACATAGGGGGAGGGAGGAGCAGAAACTCGACCACACCTACCGCCACCCCCTCTTTCACTGCTCGTTCTATTTCCTTTACAAGATACAAGTGGGAACAGAGTGTTTTGCTTCTCTGCGTTGGCTTTTTGGAGCATCACACTATGTTTTGTTATTCTCGTTGTTATGGAATAACAATTATTATTATTAAATATTATTATTTATGTTAAGAATAGTCAATTGTATCTATTTAATATGTTAGTATAAAATTAAAAAGTATTTTAACAAATGTTTATTTTTAACAGCTGTTGTTATTATTACTGGGTTTGGACAGCTGTTATGTAACACATACCCTACAATTAGTGGTAAAATCACGACAGGAGTGGTTGGTAAGGAATATGAAGGGGGAAGTACACTTCTCCTCCCTCTCTACATCTCTCTCTCACTCTCACTCCTCTCCGCACTGTTCACTTAACAGGTTACTTTCAAAGCGGCTCATCTATAGCAAGAACAGAAACTGCTCAGTCTACAAATCCTTGTGGAATGAATCCTTATCAGATATGGGTTGATCTCATAGAGAGGAGCACATAAACATAGTGTTGTTTTATGTAACGCAATTTAAATGTATTATTACTTCTCGTATTTCTTTGGTTTTTTTGACATTTGAAGAAGAGGACAGATAACAGTTCTTGAGTTGGTACATTATTAAGGTTTATTTATGTTTGTTATCCAAGAGAGTGTTATACCGATGAGAAACAGAGAACCAGTAGCCAACATCAAGCAAACGATGATGACCATACTCAGATTAGTCTGACACTAAAGGTTGGGACACACATAACCGCACCGCGCCCGACACGTCAGTCGGCCGTATGCTGGCCGTCATACGGTGAAAGAATTGCAGCGCAGTTTTCAACCTGCAAGTCCATACTTGTCCGCACCGACACCAGACCGTCGTGGGGCCGCACCGTGGCCCGCACCGTCACCGATATGTGGAGTTTGAATTTTGACGGGCACGGTTGCGGTCTACGAGCGGCATCATATGTTGTTTACTGTTGCGTTCTTCTTTTTAAAACTATTTATGTAGTCTACACGTTTCTATTTTATTGAATTATTTAGTATAGCCTACTAACTCTACATCCTGTGTTCGCGTACAAAATCATATTTATTGATAAAAGTAGGCTATTACATTTTCTTACATTAGATTAAACTAGTCATATTTTCTTATTGTGCATATTTTCTTATTACAACGAATTTGAAAACCATGTTGTACATTAAGTGATTTTAAACAACTAAATTCGAACTATTAAAAAGTCTATACACATTTTTTCATTAATTAAAAAATAACAAGCATGTAATTATTTGAGCAAAAATCTATTTTTCTTTGATGTTTGAAGTTACTTGATAAATTTTATTCCGGTATTTTGTAAGAGTCATATTTAGAATGTCTCTATGACATTTTTATTTATTATTCTTTTCACTTCAATAAAGTAAAAATAAAAATATTTTTTTACAATAAGATTTTCAAACAAGAAAAACCCATGTTAAAATAAATAATAATAATACTAAATCATTTATTTCCCCATAGTGACAAAACTGAATATTACAAATAAATATTATTGCCAGTGCTTAGTAATAAATAAGACTATGACATAAACGTATTTACAATAGCAGTAAATAACAAATAAAAAAAATGTTTTCTACTTACTTTATTTCTAATTTATGTACTTAGAGTAATAAAATATATAAAAGTAGGTTACATCCTTTTAGATTTTCTTTCTTTTCTTAAACCTAATAATTAGGCCAATAGATTTACAAAATAAGGGAAATTTAGGTACCCATAAGAGGCTGTTTCCTGTGTTGGGGATACTATATACAAAAAGGGTAAAAAATAAAAGTAGCGGAATCGAGCAAGAATGAAATGATAAAAATTAGTTATTGTAACTTATGTAGTAAATAATGTACTATTACGTTTCAAGGTTTAAAATTTAGTATAACTATTGTGCTGAATTAAACAAAAAGGATTTATGCATGATTTACAATTCAAATATTAGGCTTTACACATGTAGCATTAAATATTATATTATAAATAATTATTTTATAATGTTCTAACTTTAAATATTATTATAAACTTAGCAGACAAGACTAATCATACACTAATTTATTATCTTAAACATATACTCAATATCATTTTGACCAATCAACCATACTCTAAATTTTTTTTAGAAAATATATTTATGTTTCTACTATTTTTGACTAATTCTGGCAATAAATTTATTTGTCCTCGGAGCTATAAAAGAAATAATTTTGTAAAATTTGTTTTTTGTGTGTTCTCCAGTATATATTTTACAAATATTTACTATGTTTTACAAATTATTATAAACGGGCTTTGCAACATGGCAAACTCTCTGGCATCACACTATAGCTCTTGGGTTTAATACAAAAAACACCAAATACACTGTTTATAGTGTATTTGACCGAAATTCACTGCAATGAAACACAATGAACAAGAATTATACATTATACATTAAACATATAACCAAGATAATGATATTTACAAATTTTACATACTAGCTGATTGTACAAAGCTTTACTGTACTATTACAATGTTTCATTTCACCACAGCGATTAATAAAATAACAACAATGATATTAACAATTTTTCTCAAGCAATACTTAATCTTCCGAATATTTTTTTAAGTATCTGTCACTTCGAATTGAAAAGAAACATGCTCTAGTACAAACAGTGAGATTGTTGCGCTCGGACTGCATACGGAACATGTGTGGCCTCACGGTAACCGAGCCGAGCCCGCACCGACAATCGGCCGACTCACGTGTCGGGCACGGTGCGGTTATGTGTGTCCCAACCTTAACTCGATAAAATATTAATTTCTTTGTCTCCTGTCAAACATATATGAACAGTAGATCAGCGTGTAATATTGCCATGCAGAAGACCAACTTAGATTTAAGAAAGATGTTCTGTAAATATTATAGATTTGTTTGAGTCAAATAAATTAGAAGATTATAAGTAACTAGGTATAACACGAAAGGTCAGTAATTAACATGAAAATCAAGACATGTTTCAAATTATTCTATAAACTTAAAATATGTTGTATATACAAATATTTTTTTACTATTTGTTAAATGAACATTGGTTAGATAAAAATAATATAAATATTTTGGAAAATATCTCTGATTATTATACATTAACATAAGGAATTATGGTGGATTCTAAACATAAATAAACGAAAGCTTAAACTTTGTAAACAGAGAAAATCTTAAATATAATAACAATTATTATTATTTTGAAGGTTCTCAATTTCCTTATTCTCGAATAAATAGCAACAAGAAAATGTTGAATACAATATTTAAAAACCTATTTACTTCATTAACACTTAAAACGTTGAGAACGTTTGTCCTGGATACAGTTAACATGCATTTACATTTTTTATTTTCTTGTCGCTAAAGTCCAATTTATTTCTTTTACATTAAACTAATAAACAAAACAATTTTTCTAGTAGCCACCAGCTGACAGTTAGCTGTACAGGCACACTGCCATTGTATCATTCACAATGGCCCAGCCTGCTTTACATGTCTTGTTACTTAAACTTTCTATAACATTAGCATTGTAATTTATTTTAGCTTTATTAATGGCCGCTCGATAAGACTATTTAAGTCTGGCATACATAAGAATCTTTACCATCCATGGAAAGTGAAACTTCAAACATGTCATAGATAACAATTAATAAAGATCTAAGATTTTTCAAGTTATAACTGAAGTAATTAATTCTCTTTTTAGTTTTTTTATTAAGCTTATAACTAAACTCCTTAATATGAATGTTATTATCTAAATGAGATATAAATACCCTAAAGAACCTGTTGAAGGAAGTGTGAGCATAATTAAAGTACAAAAACACTAAAACCTAAAAATATAAGACCAGTTGATCCTCGAGAGTTTATTTCTTAGTTCTCGACCTGAAGATAGACTCACTTCTTCACCAGTTGATCCCCTACAGATGTTGGGTGAACATTTTGTAGAATTACTGTTCACATAAATCCTGAAGCATAGCATGTCGTGTTCCAAGTATAGTAAATTTCCCACAAGAGAAATAGTTTTTAATTGGAATATTTGAGAAAACATTATCCAGATTTTGCATCAGAGCAAGAGAGTTCAGAGTTATATGTATTTCAAGATTTCAAGATCTTTATTCGTAAATGCAAAATTACATTTTTACATTACATGTCAAAAATACTAAAAACTATATCTAACTCAACAAATCTCTTACACAGTAAAAACATTTATCAAGAAAGTGTGTCTTTAGTTTAATTTTTAAATAAACGTAGATTTTGCTCATTTTTTAATATTCAATGGCAATGCATTGAAAGCTTTTGCACCCAAGTGGTATGGACCCCTCTCAAATGCGCTAGTACTATGTGCAGCCACAGATATCAGCCCTCTTGATCTGGTCGGATTACTGATGGTAGTATCCATTGCTTACAAAATTGCCCTTAACAAAAGAGCATAGCTCGTACCCCACCAGACCCGCCAGAGTAAGTATTTTTAATTCACCAAAAAGAGGTTTTACAAGTTTCGAATCTCCTACGTCCTGAGATGATTCGCAAACACCATTTCTGGAGGACAAATACTCTATTAAAATTTACTACACTGGATGGACCCCAGAACATTAACCCGTACCTAAAAATCGATTGAACGTGAGAAAAATATACTGTTCGTAGAACATCTTGGCTACAGATCTTGGCGAGACGGCTGAGAGCAAATCCCATAGTTCGAAGCCTTTTGCAGACATGTTCCACGTGGCCGCCCCATGTGAGCCTATTATCGATATATAAACCCAGAAATTTAACTGAGATTTCTTGCTTGGCTTCCTCGATCCTAGTTTGATAAGACCCTGGATATTAAACTGGTTTGTGTTCCCTAGATGAAAACTGGATGATATTAGTTTTGCTGATGTTTAATTTAAGTTTATTTAAATTGAACCACTGATTTAAACTTTGCAACTGGATGTTTGAATTCGATATAGCCAAATGTGGGGGATTTATTGGACACAAGAAAAGAACAATTCATCAGCAAACATCGTAACTTTTAGGTTTGTTGAAATTTTTGGAAGATCGTTTACATAAATGAGAAATAATACAGGACCAAGAATAGAGCCTTGAGGAACACCACAAGTAATGGCTCTATATGATGAGAAAACCTTTATTTTGGCCATCATGGATTTGGACGGTTTGATTCCTATCAGACAAATACAACTTCATGAATTGAAAAAGAGTGACCTCTAACTCCATATTTTTCTAGTTTTCCAAGGAGAATATTATGATCAACAAAATCAAACGCTTTGCTTAAATCACAGAAAACACCAAGGAATGAAGTCTATTGTCCAAAGAAAGCGATAGTTCGTTTATAAAATTGAAGATGGCTGATGTAGTGGATTTCCCTTGGCGGAAGCCATGCATGCTGCTGAGTAGAGAGAATGTTGTTGATTTCTAGGAAAGCCACAAGTTTGAAGTGGAAGTATTGAAGTGTCTCAAGAAATTTGAGAATTCTCTTACATACCTTGTATCTGTGGTTGTAAAAAAAGTGTGTGATAATGTCACCACCACACACAAGTTTATAATTTTCCCACTTATCAATGAAAAATATCAAAAAGCTTTCAAGTTTCTCTATAAGCAAATATTCATCACTTGCAGGGGTATATGGTACAAACTTACAACAATAATCTTGAGTTCTTCAATCAATAAAGCACATGCCGCAAATGGTTGTAAACACATAAAATCTAAACATAAACACTACAAAATATTAGTCTATTAGAGGCATAAATAAGCATACCACCATAACTGTTAACTTGCCTCTTATACAGGGTGTTTGAAAAGTATGGGTACGGCTTAATATTTTAAAAAACCATAGGAGATAACATCTATAAAAACTTTGCACAGTGTCGTATGGCTATGTAAACTATTTTCCCTTGCTATTACCATGACATGCCAACCATGGGGGGACGGCCCACAGAGGAAAACATGGAAATCTTAAATTGAAGCATGGGTCGAGTGATACCTCATTTGAAAGAGCTCACTTAGTAGAGTTGAATTCCGCAAACCGCATCTCAAAAGGTTTATCCAATCAGAAATGGCGGGTTGTTTTAGGTACACATTGTGAAAGTACATTATGCGCTGCCATTTCTGACTGGATCGTCGTATTCTGATGCGGTAGGCGGCGTTTCACTCTACTAACCAATGTGTTTTCACTGACTTTTTTTAATTAGAAAATTATTCATAAATTTATAGTCTATTGTCCAAAGAAAGCGATAGTTCGTTTATAAAATTGAAGATGGCTGATGTAGTGGATTTCCCTTGGCGGAAGCCATGCTGCTGAGTAGAGAGAATGTTGGGTATTTATTGTGTTATAAATTTATGACATAATTTTCTAATTAAAAAAAGTCAGTGAAAACACATTGGTTAGTAGAGTGAAACGCCGCCTACCGCATCAGAATACGACGATCCAGTCAGAAATGGCAGCGCATAATGTACTTCACAATGTGTACCTAAAACAACCCGCCATTTCTGATTGGATAAACCTTTTGAGATGCGGTTTGCGGAATTCAACTCTACTAAGTGAGCTCTTTCAAATGAGGTATCACTCGACCCATGCTTCAATTTAAGATTTCCATGTTTTCCTCTGTGGGCCGTCCCCCCATGGTTGGCATGTCATGGTAATAGCAAGGGAAAATAGTTTACATAGCCATACGACACTGTGCAAAGTTTATAGATGTTATCTCCTATGGTTTTTAAAATATTAAGCCGTACCCATACTTTTCAAACACCCTGTATATTGAAACTAAATTAGTTTGTTGAGTTGTTAATTTCAGAACTGTTCACCCAACGCCTGAATAAACACACAATATCATAGTTATTATTTTAAAAATCACAGAGTCAAGGACGTTTAACTTGCTGAGCAATCCACCATAGATGATTAAAAATAAGAAAGAAAAAAATCAATTTGTATAAATAGACTCAGACTTATTGTTCCCAAACTAGGGCTTAGTTTTTAATGTAGTCTTTTCCTTTTCAAAACACAATAAAAACCTTTTTCATAACTTCTAAAGATTTAAACCATATATTTTTTCCACAATTTCTTATTTTGTGTTTTTAGCATAGAGTGATTTGAAAAATTCTGAAATACTGTATATAGTGCTTTAGATTACATTTAAATGTATTGTAATTTTACCACCTCTTTATTTCATTCGGACACTGTTGTAATGAATGTTTTTACCCATATAACTAGTTACATTTATAAGAATATACTTGGTTCAGAGTACTAGAGCAGTTGTATTTTTCAAAGCGAACTTCATTGTGTTGAATCTTTATATACTCTATTGTTCCCTTTACATAATTATATATTTCCTGTAAGGATTTTAACTTATGTAAAGGAGTGTTTTACAGTAAGCTGAATTTTTCAAATCCGTGATTCTCAAAGGTGATTCTTATGAGTTTTTTTTTGTTCATAACATATAGCAACTGAACCTAGAAACCTACCTTTTTAGTTTGAACAAAAACTCCCATAATTGAACCACAAAGAATTTGGAAAAATAGTTTTTAATGCCCAAATTAATAGCTCAAAATGGCACTTTCTGGAGGTGTTTTAAAGATTTTCAAATGTAAAGGTAGGTCAAGCTATACATTATTTTAAAGATTTCTTCTATTTATTGGTCATTTTGAAAAATAAATGTTTTAATTTATTTCGCTTCTTTTATACAGGATGGTCCAAAATTTCAAAGTTGTAACAGCTTTTTTTTACTGCTACTTTATTATTTTGTATCATGACAATGCACCTGCTTAAACATAATTGCTTGGTCCTCATCAACTGTTGAATGTTTGGCCAAAAACAGTACTGTAGCGATGCCCCACCCTCCATATTCCCCAGACATGGCTCCATGTGAATTTTTTTATTTACAAAAAAAGAGAACCTTAAACGGCCATCGTTTTACAAGTTTAGATGACATTAAATTGCATTGATGAAAGAGCTAAAAGCTATCCCAAGGATCGAGTTTGAGAAGTGTTTCAAGGGCTGGAAGAAGACTCTCAACCACAAGTGTATAATACCTAACAGGGACTACTTTGAACAAGATAACATTAATGTAGACAAATAAATAAATATTGTTTTCAAGAAATTCAAACTCCTGTTAATTTTTGAACATACCTGGTTCATCCAGATACTACTTTTAAATGCCTAAAATTCCTCACTGAATAATTAGACATATTTTTACTTATATTTTATTCATAAGTTCTAATCTTATTAAATTTCATTAGAATAATTTCAAGATTACATATTAGAGAGTTCATAATCATAATCATAAATCTTTATTACATATTCATTGAGAACAGTAATAAGTCAATCTTAACTTAATCATTTTTGTTTGTCATTAAGTGAAATTATACATTAAAAAGAACAATAATTAAAGAATTCAACAAATTAGATCAATTTAAACTGATCAAGTTCACTGCTGCCAGATTCAAACTCCTCCAGACTGTAGAAGGGGCGTTTCAGCAGCCACTTGTAGACGCTCTTCCTTAGTTGATGGTTAGTGTGTGCCTTGACTTCATCTGGGAGAATGTTCCAGTATTTTGCACCTATGTAGGATGGTTGTTTCTCATAGATGTTTAGCCGATGGACAGGCAAAGCATAATTGTTGGCTCTTCTTGTTGCAAAGTTGTGGGTGTCAGCTCCTCTTACCAGCTTTTGATTACTTGCATAGGTAACTGCCTCCATGATAAAGAGTCCGACTACCGTAAGGATGTTAAGATTTCTAAATGAGTTCCTGCAGGAATCCTGTGGTCCAAGATTGCAGAGAATACGTATAGCCTTCTTCTGGAGTACCAAAACTCTTTTAAGATTTCCTTTGGAGGAGCTTCCCCAAACAGCCAGACCATATCGCAGATGGCTCTCAAACAGAGCATAGTATGCTATTTTAGCCGTGTTGGCATGGGTCACCTGCTTAAGTCTCCTCAAGACATATATTGAAGAGCTTAATTTTATGCAAAGTTGGTCGACATGAGAGTTCCATGACAGTTTATCATCTATGATCACTCCAAGGTATTTAGCCTGTTGCACTCTGTTTAGCTCTGGTATTTCAGCTACCTCATTTCTTTTTCTTCCTAGGAAGATCTGCTGACTCTTACTCTCATTGAGGACCAGATCATTAGCATAGCAGTACTCTTGGGCCATGCTGATTGCGATGTAAGATTCTATCTCCAGGGTTTCAGGTGTTTGGTTCTGGAGGAGGAGTACTGTATCATCTGCATACATAAGTGACCCGCAGTAACCACGAAGGTAGCTAGGCAGATCACTAACATATATAACGAAGAGTATCGGTCCTAGGATAGATCCTTGTGGGACTCCTCTTGACATGGCCTTCTTGTTAGATGTGATGTTTAGAATTCTGCAGTTTGTGGTAGTTGTTATTTCCACGGCTTGGGTCCGGTTGAATAGATAGCTCTTAAACCATTTTAATGCATTTGTTCTAATGCCAATGTTTTCCATCTTATGTAACAATATATCATGGTTTAAGCTGTCAAAAGCCTTACTGAAATCCAAAAAGATGGCAGAAGCTGTATCTCCTCGTTCTAAGGTTTTTATGAGGGATTCAGTGATGCTTGTGATAGCAGTTAATGTGGAGCATCCTGCTATAAATCCATGCTGTTCTTCTGGCAATAGATTGTTGGTAATCAAGTAATGCATCAATCTTGCAAGCGCTATTTTTTCAACAAGTTTAGAGAGGGTAGGTAGAACTGATATAGGCCTGTAATTTTCTTGTTTGTTCGTTTCCCCTCCTTTGAACTTTGGGTAGACTTTAGCGCTTTTCAGCATGCTTGGGAAAATTCCTTGAGCAAAGGATTTGTTGATTATGTTGGCTAAAGGATGGGCTAGCTCATTCCTACATGCTTTTATTATCTTTGAGGATATTTCATCAAAGCTGGCTGACGATTTTGTTTTTAAGGACTTGATGGAGTTAAGTACTTCTTCTTGGTTGGTAGGCTAGAGCACAAAGTTTTGATCGAAGTCGTGAGGGGTTTCAGGCGTTCTTGAAGTTCCCAGAGCTGTGTTAGAAAAGGATGGATCAGCAGCGTTTACAAAGTATGTGTTGAATTGTTCAGCAATTTTAGAAGGATCAGTTGTGTCTGTGCCATTGATGCATAGTTTGTGTTGTCCTTTGAGATGTTGTTTAGGCCTTCTTTCACCATTTATCAGTTATGTATAGATGCTTTCATGGAGGTTACTAATTTTACCCAGCCTCTATACTCTTGAGGTGATTATGTACTTCTCAAAGTGTATTTTGGTGAAGAGGAAATGGAGGTTCACAATTACGAGACAGAGTTAGGAGCAACTATTAACTACAACACAGAATAACAGCTTTTGCTCTACTCACAAAACTACTTAAATGTCCGACTAATCAACTGACTTCCTGAAATGCTTAAAAACATTGAAAATTTTACTAAATTTAAAGCTTGTTTAAAACTCCTTTTAGTATCAGGTGTGTTTTATTCTGTTCATGACTTCCTGACGCGCCACTGGGATAATTAAGTCCCACATAAAATCTTGAACAGATAATAATGGAATGAATGAGTGAATGGTCTTATCATGTATGATTGAATGTAACAGGAATTGTTTATTTTTATATAAACCAGACTTTGATATCTATATTATAATGATGATGCTTGCAATCTACATTTGTCTTAATGCAATAAAGAATTATTATATTATTATTATTTTAACTATTTTTATTACTGTCAGTAATTATGTAAGTTATATACTGGTTACAAATAAACTAATAATTAAAACTTTAAAAATCAATGTAGCCCTCACAGTGCTTTTCTTATCCCTATTTGATCAGTTTAATATAATTAAGTTTAGCATAAATATGTCATTAGTACTGCAATTGACTTCATTAAACTCTATAGTGTTATATTTATTTAAGTTTTTCATCCCTTTATTCCAGATCAAATGGTCAATGTACCCTATAGACTTCAATCAGTCCGAAATTACGAAATCTGAGGGCTGATGAATCAAGTTTGCAATATATTACTATTTTAGGTTAACTAGTTTTTACAGTGTTATTCATTTAAATTTTCATTTATCTCCAGTTACCTTTGCACTAACCACAACTGTATTGTTTATATTTACATAATAATACTTGGGCTTTTTCACAATAACCTGATATTATGAACCAGTATTTATAAAATAATTAATTCACAAAAAGTCCTCAAGGCATAGATTTTTTAAGTTTTCCCCAAACATTTTTTCGTTCAGCTTGATGATGTCATGATGCAGCAGGATGAGAATGAGTCTGACAGTAAATGTCTCTTCAGTGATTATTCCTGAGTTTCTTATCTATACTTAGGAATATCCCATTATACAAAAGCTTGGTGACCAAGAGATTTTTGAGTATGGCATAGTGAGTTGTTATGGGTTTGGATAGGATAATAACTTCCAAATAATCACAATTAACCTCAGATTACTAAATTTTTAAGCTTACTTATTAAAAAATTCACAATCTAATGTCAGTCTCCTCCATATGCTTGATAACATCCTCGAAGGAGACAACGAACTTCTGTGACACATGTAGCAAACAGGACTGCTACCAAGGTGGAGATACTATGTGATAACGATAGTTCACCTAAGTAAAGGAGTATTTTACTATCTGGGTAGGTATAGCCAATCACACCAGATTGTTCAGCAATAGTCTAGACAATCGAACCCCTTCTCACTGAGGTTAGTAACCAGAACCAGTTAATAGAATTTGCTAGTGCGCATGTCACCCCTATGGAATGGTAGTTCCTATAACTAAGTATAGCTAATCACATCAGGTTGTGCAGGTTGTTAAGCGATAGCCAGGAGCAAAGACAATCGAACCCCTTCTCACTGAGGTTAGTAACCAGGACCAGTTAATAGAATTTGCTAGTGCGCATGTCACCCCTATGGAATGGTAGTTCCTATAACTAAGTATAGCTAATCACATCAGGTTGTGCAGGTTGTTAAGCGATAGTCAGGAGCAAAGACAATCGAATCCCTTCTCACTGAGGTTAGTAACTAAGACCAGTTAATAGAATTTGCTAGTGCGCATGTCACCCTTATGGAATGGTAGTTCCTATAACTAAGTATAGCTAATCACATCAGGTTGTTAAGCGATAGTTATTTAACTATTGTATGACTAAATAAAGCTACATTACTAATAAATCGTATTTTTAAATAGCTCTGTTCATAATTAATTGTTTATTTATTTTCAAAACTTTAAACTTTTCTTGATCAGATCACTAATAGAGTTCTTAAGTTGAAAATTAGATTTTTACAGATTCGATAATAAAGAGCAATAGTTGTTATAATTTCAGCTTCCGAAAAAAAAGTTGTTTACATTACTTCATAAGTTCTTTATGATAAAATATTACCATTAACATATAACAGACAGAAAGGGCATAGTTGATACATTCTAACTGAGAGTATACATACATATTTTCTATGTTTCATATAAAATAACGCACTTGCCCCCAAAAGAGATTCTTGTGCTCGCCGCATTTCAAGTTCTTTGTTGTTATATCAATTGTCTCAGCAACTGGTAGAGTTGGTCTTTGTAGAAGTAGCTTAACAATTAAAGTCCAGTTCAAGATGTGAAATAGAATCTTGAGAAGTTCAAAGAAAATCCTGAAAGCAGTAGGAGTAGAACCGCTAATAAACCAGAGCATCGCAATCAATATTTTTATCCATCTAATTTTGTTATAATCCAGCTTAGAAATAGATACTAAGAATACTTAGGAAATTTATTATTTCCTCTATGTATTAATGATGAAATGTATTTAAATACTTCTTTCAACAAATTAGCCTTGTCTAACTTCTTAGATAAGATAAAGTTATAAGATCATATTGACTTAACCTGCTAACACGTTTGATCACACAGTAGAAAGCCAAAATAACTGTAATGCTAATTTAAAATTTTTAATTTAAATTCTTAATATATATCACTGTTTTAAGGCCATAGTTCGTAGTTCGTTTATAAATTTCAGATATCAAAATATACTGTTACATATAATGACATATCTAGTACATGTGACTAAAACATTTTTTTAACTTGGTGCTAATATTTTACCATTCTTAATTTTATTTATGACAAATGTGAATACATGTTTACAGCTATAAAACCATGGAAGTATTACTGGTATGCGTACTATGTTATATGTTATAAGACCACAGAGTAAATTCATTATTCTAGTTAGACATTTTATTAGAATACTGAAATTCATTAACATTTTTTAGACAATATTAGAGCAAAACTAAAAAAATATTAAATTACATTCAGAAACAGACCATAACTTTAGCACTCTAGAATAATATTCAAACAATTGGATGCTTGCAGAAGGTAAATTAACTTAATTTTGGTGAAGTGACAACAGAATACATACAAAATAAATGTATTCTGCACTGCATGCACACTTCACCAGACTATAAGAGTTAAGCATCTGTAATGTTCCAAAATAAAGCATGGACAACCGAGTCCTAAAAATCAAAACTGATTGAGGTCAAACCCTAATCTTATTAAAAAATTTTCCAATTCACCAAAATAACTAATGAACTAAAGAGAAAGGTTAAATCAGGCTATGTCAATTAATGCATTGCATCCTAGGACCATTTCTATTGTTACTGTACAGCACAAAGAATTTCAGAGGGTTCCCACTTAACGTCTATTGCTAAAAAAAGGTAAAATTGGAGCGACTCAAGTTTCCATACATCCATAATTTCTTATAAACTTGACAATTGCTCAATAATTTATCAAAATATGACAAGCAACACGTTTTTTAATAACACAATATTTTGAGTTGCAACTTTATGTCTCAATATGCAATTTAAGTATCATTATTAAATCCCTTAAATATAAATTAGTTTAATTGAATTGTTAGTAATTTTTAAAATAGCGACTGTAATTTAAATATCAAATATTTTATACTTTTATGTTATTTGAATTTAAATTAATCATTAAGTAAATAATAAATTTCTTTATTATTATTATCAAATCAAATCAAATCATGTATTGCCAAACAACTTTTCAGTACAGGAATCTGTCATGTTTTTTCTTAAAGATAGTTACAGTTATTGTATTAAAACTATCCTTTTACCCTAAACACTATTCAATACTAATACTAAAGTTTTGACATTTGAATCATTTTCTGTAATATGGGAAAAAACAATGTACATAATGTCCAACAAAGAGGTTTAAAAGTTTGATTTTAAATTACTTACCCATTTATGCACTGAACATTTTTAAACTCTACACAATTAATAAAGTAGGTTTTAAAAATATTCTGTGAAAATTAAAGTTCCCTAACAATTGTAGAAACAAAATGGTGACATATTGAAAATTTTACCATTTTGCTTCCTATAAAAATTCATTTCTTGAATTACCTGATTTGATTACTGCATTGCAGTTTTAAAGAACAGCTGTTCAATAACACTCATTGTTGAAAACAGTTGTTTGATTGATTAATAATGCTTGTGCTATAAAAACATAACCTAACCTCCTCCATTACAGTTTTACTGATATTGAAGTTCGAGATATGACTTTTAAACCCTCCAGTAGGCGCGCGGGCTACCAGGGTAGACCACGGCTATTGTTTTTCACTGTAGCTCTTTGTCCCGTGGGGTGGGGGGGTGGTGGGGGGTTAGGTACCTTCAAACTGGTTCCCCAGCCACCCAGTCAGTGCATTAGTCAGCGGTGCGTGGCCTGGTTCGTGTGCTGAGTCGAAACAAAGTGTAGTGGGCTACAGTTGTATACCGCGCGCCTATTCCCGTTATGTAATGGCGAAACGTCAACGTTTGTGTGACAACGCTTTGATTCATGATTTGTTGACTGCTGATAGTTCTGATGAAGATGATTATGTGGAAAAACGACAGTGATGACGGCGAAGAAGATAATGTTGAAGTGGAGGAACACTTTTCTGACACTGAGGACGTACAGATAAACCAAACCGAGGATAACATGAGTTTGGTACCAAGTGATGATTCTGAACTTGATGATACTGTTCCATTGGCTAATTTGTACATGGTGCGGGACAAACATAAAAATGTTATGAAGTGGAAGAAAAACCTCCTCAACAACCCAGGAATGTGCGTACAAGATCTGACAATCTGGTGATTCGCCTACCTGGACCAAAGGGAGAAGCTAGAGGTAAAACTTCCGAATTAGACTGCTTCAATTTGTTTATGGATAAGACCGTAATTAGTACAATAGTTACTTCTACTAACACTTACATTGATCTTGTGAGGGTCAAATTTGATCGTGATAGAGATGCCAGAAACACAAGTGAGGTTGAGATTCGTGCCTTTATTGGCATTCTACTACTTTCAGGGACATTAGGCAGCAGCAGAAAAAAGACTTCACAAATTTGGGATAATTCCACAGGCTCTGGTGTGTGGAAGCTTGCTATCTAGCTATGAGTGAAAAAAGGTTTCACTTCCTGATGCGTTGCTTGAGATTTGACGACATGAGAGACCGAACGCAGCGTTCAGAAGTTGACAACCTTGCCCCTATCAGAGAAGTCTTTGAGCTTGTTGTACAAAACTTTCAAAACAATTTCTCACACCAAGTGAGTACTGCACTATTGATGAGCAGTTAGTTGCATTCCAGTGGAAATTGTAAATTCAAAGTCTACATGCCCAAGAAAACCTGCAAGGTATGGAATAAAAATTTATTCCCTAGTTTGTGCAAGATCAATGTACACATTGAACTTAGAAATTTATCCTGCAAAGCAAGCAGATGGGCCTTATAACTTATCCAATTCTTCAGATCAAGTGACACTCAGAATGGTAGAGCCGATTTCCAACACAAACCGTAACGTGACAACTGATATAATTGGTTTTACGTCTGTACCATTGGCTGAGAACACTTTTAAAAGAAAAAAAAAACTGACTATGGTTGGAACAATAAGGTCCACACGTATTGGAGTTCCACATGAACTAAGACCTAACAAACAGAGACAGCCTACATCGTCTCTGTTTGCCTTTCACAAAAAAAAGACCCTCGTCTCTTATTGTCCAAGAAGAAACAAGGCAGTTGTGTTGCTCTCAACAATGCATAACGACGATGCAATCGATGAAGAAACTGGACCGAAGCAAAAACCTGAAATTGTAAGTTTCTACAACAAGACAAAAATAGGTGTTGATGTTGTAGATCAAATGTGTTCCAAGTATGATGTTGCTCGTAACACTCGACGGTGGCCAATGGTGGTGTTTTTTGACTTGATAAACATCTCAGGAATAAACGCCCTTTGCATTTATAAGTTCAACAATCCTGAAGAAAAGTATATGCCGAGAAGAGTCTTCATTCAACATGTTGCCTGGGAACTGATCAAACCGCAAATCACCCAACAGAATGCAGAGTGCGACAATTCCTGTGCAAATGAAGAAGAGAGGACTGGCGCTCCTAGGACTTGAAGACAACGCACAGGTACAACCTCAACATGTCCAGGACAAACAAAGTTGGCCGCTGCTACATCTGTCCCAAGGGCAAGAGACAAGTCAACAAGAAAAAACTGTGAAAAATGTGGCCACAAGGTGTGTGGTGGCACTCTTCAGTTGTTTGTGCAACATGTTTTTAAGATTTTTGTTTCCATGTTATTGTATAATTATGGTACTCATATAAAATTTTTGGGTGTGTTACATGTTATAGTTACATGGATATACAAATATGTCTAAATGATACTCATACACAAATATTTTAGCCTATCATCAAGGTTTGGCTACTGCATTTAGTGTAACCTATCACATATAATGATGTAGTATTTTATAAAAAGAAGGGGCTGGGTAAAATAAAAATTACTAAGGTGTGTTTTGTTTATATTAAAGGTGGTTTTATTATTGTAAATTTCAATACACTTGGAATTATAAAAATTATTTTCACAAAGTTATGACATTTTTGTTTACAGGCATTGCCTAGCTCAATTATCGTAAGGTTTTGGTTTAAGCATTGTTTACTATCATCATAAACTGAACAATTACTGTATTTTATTTATGTTTGTGTGTTATAATAAAACTATCTATCAGATTAATGTGTCAAAGTTATTTTGTTGTCCTGAAAAAATTTTAAGATTTTCAATCAATGAAGTTTTTAAATATTTATTATGAAATATTTCGCTATAGTAAGGTTTTTCTGATAAATTTTTTTTTGCAAACTATTTAAAAATTTATTCGACCAAAAAATGATATGAAATCATACGAAAATAGTGTGAGATCAATTGCATGGTAAAGAAAATACAAAAATATGTAAAGGTACTTTCATAAAAAAATAAATAGCAATGGGCTACAGATGTAGCCCATGCGCCTATTTGTGTTACAGAGGGCCACGCGCCTACTGGAGGGTTAATGTTGAACAAAAAGTGAAGTGTTGTGCGTGAGCTATTGCTTTTGGCAACATTACAAAAGCAATTAGACAATTTCAGGTTGCCTACACAGGAGTTGAACCACCTAGCAATCCAACAATAACTAAGTGGAAAAACCTTTTGTTAGAAGTGTCATAAAAAAGTACTCTAGAGGATCAAATGAGGAAAGAGAAGTACTAGTACGCGCATCAATGCTCCAATCTCCAGGTAAACCGAAATCCCTAAGGAAGGTTGAACTTGAAACTGGTGTTTCAAAGTCTTCAGTACAGAGAATAATTAAGAAAAACAAAATTAAATTTTATGAAAGTCACCTAGTCCATAATCTTCTTGAAGATGGTCTGGACAGGAGAGTGTTATTTTGTTCTCGTATCATTGAGTTTCATTAGCTAGATCCTAACTGGCATACTCAAATTGTTTTTCAGACGAGTCCACTTTTTACCACAATGGTGCTGTAAATAGGCATAATTATAATTATTACAACACCGTAATCCACACATTCTTGAACAGACTCTACTCAAATAAAAAGGAATTACTGTTTGGGCAGCTGTCAGTTGTAATTGGGTGCTATCTTACGCCATTTCAGACAGTACAATGTGTAGGGATAGGTAAGAACAGGTTTTAAATGAACAAGTCTTGCTTCATTTTACGGTTCCAGAAATGAATCAAGCAATCTTCCAACAATATGGCGCTCCTCCTCATTTCACAAATCCTGTCAAGCGATTACTAAATTACAACCTTCATGGCGGTTGGATTGGTATGGAAGTAATTTTTTAGATTGGTCACTCCAATCTCCAGATCGGAGTATGTGATTTCTTACTATGGGGTTACTTAAAGGAAAAAGTTTATAATCGTAGCTTTAATAATAATGAGGATTTAAAACAATCAATTGAAGAGGAAGTTCTCCAGATACCACAGAATTTCTTATTCTTATTTTTTAAGCACTGTTATCAGTAATGCTGTAGATGGAACTTATATTGGTCACTGTTAAATTACATTAAAAACATAAAACCAATATTTAATACATTTTATTGTTTTGTGAGGCCTTTCGATATCCAAGATATCTTCTTCAGACACATCACTAAATAAATACAAAAGTAAATTTGATTATTAATAATAGTTAACATATGTGATTTAATATTAATTTGTCCTGTGTGGCGTAGTGTGTAAATATAATTAAATTATTACTGGTATTATACTATATAAATTTTGAATGTTATTTTTGTAATCTTCGTTTAAGTATCTAAATAAATTAATGAAGAGTCAGGAGGAGTCAGCGGCACACATTTGTACCACTGGGCTATTTGAATGGCCCGGCCGGCACATATATGTGCCGGCCGGGCTATGGTGAAATACCACGCGGCACAAATATGTGCCACCCGGTCTATATTTACGGAAATATATTTCCATTGCGGGAGTGAACGTGTTAAAAGAAAATTCTTTGTTTTGAGTTTTTTAACAAAAACAAATCAGTATATAGTTTGTGACAGTTATAAATAGGGCAGATTAACCTCTCCTTTACATTCACACAATTTCCCACATACATTGTTTTTACACCCACTACTATACTCATACTTTGCCATCAGACCCGTTTTTTATCAATTATCAATACCCCAGTGACCATACAAGTAATATCCAATACAGTAAAAGCCCTGTAACCTCAATATACATTTTAAGTGAGATTTACATTTTTTTTAAATCATTTCATTGCTTATAATACCATTAATTAGCTTAATACAAACCTGTTGCTCCATTCTGTAATTGTCTCTTTCCCTAGTCCTAAATAATGGGAAAATCCCTGCCCTAAACCAAATTACAAAGTTAGACTTTGATTTGTAATACAAGATCAACTCAGGACACAAAGGCAAGCCAGGTCAGCACACCAAGACCCCTAAAGGCATTCCTACAAGATTCTCTAAAATGCAATTTTGAAATAACACTGATTTCTTTTGAAATCTAAACCTCTCTGAAACTTGTTTGAAGCACAACTGCTTCCTTACTACAGTTACTTAGATAAAGTGAGGGTATATATCACAAATAATAATAATGCAGGCTCAAGAATTTAACCTTGTGTTAATCAATAATTTTTTCTGAACTTGAAAGGGTTTTTCAATCCAATCCGATCACACTGTACTCTGTTAAGAAAGACGAGCCATTTATGTTGCAGACCTCGATACTCTTATAACCAATGCAGAAGTGTCTCAAGATACATATGATCATGGGCTTTGAAGAGGTTGAGAATTATGATAAGCACATGTTATCACTTCTCCAGTCCATCAACAACTAATTCAATGATATTGGCAATTACATAAATTATTGATTTTTACTTCTAGAACCCATGTTCCATATTCAGAACTCCAAATCTTTTTAAATACTCCATTAGCCCTTGCCGGATTAAGAAAATAGTTTACTTATTAAAAAATGTACTAGCTTGATGAGTGGTTTGGACAATTGCTTGGAACAATACTTAAAAAGCCACAAAGATGAGCAATCAATGTGGTTATTCAATCTGAATAATCCAGGCCACCTCCTTCTCACCCACTGGCATCATAACCATGGAAGAAGTGGGGAAGGGATGTACCACATCTTTGGTAGAGTTTTACTTCGAGGGGATTAAAGAAGAGCTAAGGTTAAAATAAAATTTAGAGCTATTCTGCAACTTATGAAGGGTTTCTGTCAGTGTACCACCCATGTAGATTGTAATTTGTTTCGATTGTACTACTGGATTTAACTTAATGGAAGTGTTGATTATTGACCAGAGTTTTAGAACAATTTTCAAAATTTTGTAATGTTCTATTCAGTGGCGGCTCCTGATAAGTGGTCACAGGGGTACACACAAGAAAATAACAGTAGGATTAGATAATTAACTTACGTCGCCAACATAGTTATCGTCTCAATATAATAGTAAACAAAATATTTCAGTCCTTTTAGGCTCTTTATATCACCAAATTGATTTGTTTGTAAAAGGTGTACAAGACTGTGAGTTATTTCGTGCTGTGGAATGAATAATTCGTAAAAAGAAACTCCTTAAAATTTCCAACGATATTTGACTACATGCATTTTAATAATTGCTTATAGCCCAGACAGTAATTAGCAAATACAACTGATTTACTGGTTTATTTGGCTAACAAAATGTTTATGAAAATGCAAATAAAAGAAAGAGAATGTGAATACAATCTTATTTTTATTGATACAAAGAAAAATGTAAGGTTATAAGTAACTTTGAAAATAGGTTAAATAGGCTAATTGAAAATTAACTAAATGTTTCATGAAATCATAGTTCAGCATTTTATACACAGTTTTTTTCCAAAAACACTCTTTGTAAGATGATTAGTTCATGTACAGTTTTTAAAGTTGAAGTCCATCCTTCTTTCTTTTTGCCTAGCAAAAACATCGATTACACGCTCATTAAAGTTAGGTGTACTCCTGATCATACCCTTTTTCACAGACAACATAGCCAATGCTGTTAGTCTTTCTTGCCCCATGGTACTTCTCAAAAATGTCTTGATGCGTTTTAAGGTCGAAAAGCACCGTTCCACCTCCGCAGTAGTCATAGGGATGGTAGAAACAATGGTTTCTGAAAATGAAGTCTGTAAGCCATTCTCAATAACGAACTGTACAACGGCACAGTCCCGTTCATGACTTGAAAATCTTTTCGTTTGCAGATCACTGAAAGTTCTGTTTTCAATCGTTCTTTGTCTAAAAATTAATACACCTGCACTGTTTCTTCCAAAAGTTGAATGAGAAAGTTTTCTCATAGTGCGTGAACTTTTTTGAATCAAACAGAGAAACCGCTGAATGGTGTGTCAAAAAAGAGTATCTCTCTTTTATTTGATTGGAAATAACATCACACACCTCTTTTGCGGCAACTGTCCTCGTCACATGAATATTTTCATCACGTCGGGCTCTTTTCACAGGCATAGGTAGTTGATCAACATCAATTTTGACACTATCCATGTTTTGCCTTTCTTTTTCGACGCATTCAATAAATGTTTCGACATTTTTCTTTGTTCACACAGCATCGGTGTATGTAAGCTGTAGTTGATTATACAAAATGTCAACATGGGGCATGATTTTATGGAACACTGCGAGCCAAAATATAAAGTTGGGATCCTCTAACATACGTCTGATTGCCCCTGCTTTGGTGATAGTGATTGCTTGATGTGATGAGGCCTCTATTTCCTCCATGCAAGCAATTAAATCTTCTCTGTATTCATACACAGTGTTGACTGTATGGCTCTTGAAGTTCCATCTAGTTGCGGAAGCACGAGGGATTCTTCTGCCAACTATTGTGTCTAAAACTGCAACTCTTTGTGGAGAATTGCTAAAGAAATTGGTCAAATCACTCAAATTTGAAAAAAAAATTCTAACTTGTTGGTTTTGGCTTGTAGCCTGTCCAACTACCAAATTCAGTTGGTGTGCATAGCAATGAACATAAAATGCGTGGGGATACATTTGCTTAACAAGAGTCTGTACCCCTGCATGATGTCCACTCATTACACTAGCGCCATCATAGCTTTGTGATATAAGTTTGCTTGGATCGTCTACAACACTTTGTATTGCACTTTTAATACATCTAGCTATTGAGTCAGCATTGTGACCAGTGGGTTGAACAAACTGCCAAAATCGTTCTACAGGTTGGCCATCAGGCAAGACATAGCGGAAAACTATGACTAATTGAAATGTTGATGAAATGTCAGTAGTTTCACCAGCGATCAACGATAAAAACCTAGTAGTTTTTATCTCTTGTTTTATGTTGTCCTGGCAAACGGCAAGCATGCAATCAAGCAATTCGTTTTGGATACTTTTAGATGTACCTTTAAACACTGTTGCATTGTCCAGATGTTCTTTCAATGAAGCATCAAATTCTGCTAAGAAATTTACTAGTCCCCTAAAAACGCCAGGATTTGAAGAATCATCTTGCTCACGATGGCCTCTGAGTGCTAACTCAAACGCCCCACAAAAATTAATACAATCAATTAGTTTGGAAAGCACATAACGATTATTAGTAACCTGTTTGTTGTGCTTTTTAATATTTTCCCTGTAAGCACAGTCTAGCTGCTGTTGAATGTCTAACTTGCCCAAAATATTAAGGGGAGTTGAACGGTCCATAAGGCCCAATGTTAAAATAAGGTAACTTTATGTACCTTTTTCTCAGAACTCATAACAGTTAGGAAGTTGAAATTTTTACACAAGGCGCAGGATATAATATTGTATTTATACCTCTAAAATCTTTGTAAAATAATTGATACAACTAAAGAAAAAAAATTTTATATTTGTGTTATTTTTTATTTTTATATTTTAAGATAAAATATTTTTCTAAATACTTATTTATTGATGAAATTTGATAAAACTAGAGCTACATACTTCTAAAAGGCTACTTTATAACCAGTAAAAATTTCATGTGTGTAGCATTTATAGTTTCTGAGAAAAAGGTACATATATATTAAAAACCGGTAATTTTCAAAAACAGCGGAAAACCAAAAATCAAAATAATTATAAGTTTATATTACCTTTAGAAGCCTCCAGGACAGTAGCTACCATCCATTTCCTCTTCCTCACCTAATAACTGTCTCCTTTTTTTTATTCTTGCTTCCTTAGTCATTGACTCTGCTTTCAGATCTGCCTTCCTCATCCTGACTTCATCGAGGCTCTTCAATGTGCTTACGGTGTATTTGCCACAGTCTTTTATTCCTAACTCCTTTAAAACCTTGATCCTTCCAATGTTACCTTCATTGAATGTTAGAACAGCATCATGAACACCTAATACAAGAGTCTCTCTTCCAACAAACACATTTTTTGGGATTCGGTTCCACACTACATTGTTGAAAGATTCGTTCACGTTCTGGGTTTTACCGTGAAGACATTTTTTTAGTAGATCTAATCTTGACAAATCTCTGTATGTAGGTTTTATTGCTGTCAATACAGCTTGAGGTAGAGAACGTTTGTGATTGTAGGTAATTTCTTCTTCATTTACTTCTGCTAACCTGTATTTGCACCAGGTGTTAGGAGGCGGAGGGCAAAGTTGATGCGAAATTTGTTATGTAGTCTTATATTTGAAAAATCATAGAAGCTCAACGGAAAGCCATTTTTATGTAGGGATTGCAGTAAATTGTTCAGAAAGAATCAAATAATAAAATAAAAAATAAAAGCGAAAAAACATTTTTTTACCGATTTTTGCGTTCAACTCCCCTTAAATTCCAAAACTGAGTTTAAGTGTGACTGAGAACATTCATGTTTTCTGATTTTTGATTGCAAATGGGAAAGATCAGCAACCCCATATTTTATCCAGTTAGATTCACCAGTTTGCTTCGAAAAACGTAAACAGGGGAAGCAATAAAATCTATTGCTTTGTTCACATCCACAAATCCATGGGGTTCTGGTATATACGTTTTGATTGAATTCCCTCTTAAAGTCTCTATTCTTACCTTTGGTTATGTGAACAAATGTTAAGTTGGGGGGTCGGTTTTCCACTTACTTTAATTTCAACCTTTCTTTCGAGAGATAAGTTAGAAAACCTAAGTTCTTTAAGTTCAGTTACTGTCACTGCCATAATAATCAAATGAATAATAAAATATTACAAAACACTCACATACAAATCTCTGTAACAAAACACAACACAAAAGAGACACAATATTCACAAACAGCGGTCATTACGACATTCACACAGCGGAGACACAACGAAACGAAGTTATGTATACATCAGCTGCGACTAGCCGTCGCACTACTGGCTCGTGCACCCACGCTGTTATATGAGACCCTCCTCCCACCGCTTCCCCCCGCATGCCCCTCGCCTATCCCCGCTTAGATGCCAGGCAGCTCACCGCACCTGCACTGTCCGCGCGTCTCTGCTCGATTCGCTTCGCGTTTAACGCGTCATTGTTGTTAATAATTCATTTACTCCGTATTAACTGAATGTTATTTATGTTGTGGATTCAATAAGAAAGTATTTTAATTATATTTTTACCCTAGGGGGCTCACGTGCTCATGTGCTCAAATGGAAAAACCGCCACTGGTACTATTTACGTAATAAACTTCAGCTTTTCCTGTGACTTATATAAATTTCTTTAACATAATTTGATTTCTTCACTGTCGGTGTTCATTATAAACATCAAATGATAATAATTAAAGTTGTCTGTGCATTTTAAAATACCACATATGATAAAAGTATTTCTAGGAGGTTTCTGCTTCTTTGAACCTTCTGAACTTGGTAAGGTGTTTTAAATAAAGTTCTACTTAAATTAAGGCAATCAAATAGAGATCATTTCATGTAATGATACATTACTGGGTGAGGCTGGTGGTTGCAATGGGTGGGACACTGTGCCAAAACACTTCAGCAAGACTAGACACTAGAACATTTCATGTTTTGCTCACTTTTGTGAGATAACAGAAAACTGACACAGGTGTTCAAGCAGTTATTGAATGCATTGAACCTCTCATCTCTATGTCCATATTATTCAAAAGTTCAAAATTTCTTTCTTCATTATTTTGTTGAGTTATTCAATATTTATTCTATGATATATTGTTTTAAATTTTATATATTGGAGGTTGTGGTTTTCAACCGTAAGTCAGAACTTGCACATAATGATCATAAATGGCTCTCTGAATTACCAAGACCAAAGTTTATGGAATATTAATGATAATGTTGTTGATGGGTGTGCTAGATGTAGGTGTAACTTTAGTTAGTTAGTTCACAAACCAATTCATAGACTAAAACCCAAAGAACATCATGCATCTGTTGGGTGTGTGCATCAAGACTTCTTGTTAAGATCTCCAAGAAAGATAAATTTATTTTTATTTTAAAAAATGTAAAAGAAACTTTTTTTTAATTAAAAAAATTACAACTTTGAACATTTGGTGGAAGCCAATTATAAATAATTTGCCTTTCTAAATAGGACTGACTATTATGTCTGCTGCTCAAAATCACGTTCATCAGCAAAATTAGTATCAAAATGATGAAATGGCTTTCTTAACAAATATTGCAACATTACCACTTACGTGAGCCACATGATTTAATAATATAGGGTTTTTCATTTTGGGCGGTTAGATGTTGAGATGAAATAAAATAAGCTATGTATGATATATTAACAAAATTTATTTTTCATATGAAAGGCCCATGTATGCCATTATGTATGGAATATGACACCGTTCAAATGTCCACCGCGGTTGCTCACAATGGTATGGATTCGAGTGGTCCAATTTTCAATTACTCTGCCACATAAATCCAGTTGAATTTAAGCGATGGCCTGGGTTATCGTTCATGCAAATTGTTCATGGTGTCGTTCGCTGTGTGGCACATAGCATCATCCTGCTGAAACCACATGTCGTTTACGTACATATCGTTCAATTAGAGCCGTTATCATCATCCATATCATTTCAAAAGAAATCCTTTGTCATCGTTTGCTGTTGACAATGATTTGTCAACCAACCAAACAACCTCACCAACGTTGTTTTAAAAAAAATACGGACCAATCACACCGCCAACCCAAAATCCACACCAAACAGTAACTTTTTGTGGTGCATCACTACCTGGTGAATCTCATGTGGGTTGGTTTTGTCCCATATACGGCAATTATGCTTGTTAACATAGCTATTCATCCAGAAATGTGCTTCGTCGCTGAAGATAATTTTTCGGCCAAAATTAGGGTCCTCTTCCAAACACTCCAAAGCCCACTCAGCGAACAAACAGCGTCTATGGTCATAAACTCTGAGCTCTCCTGGATCAGTTGGATTTTGTACGGATGCAGGCCTAAATCCAGACGCAACATTCACCAAGTTGAATTTGAAAGGCCAAGTTCTTGTGCAAGGCGAGGAATTGACTGCCTCGGGTTCTTCTGTACACTTTCACAGACAGCGGTGATGTTCTTGATAGATCTGCTGTTCCTTTGACATCTGGGTGTAGCCTGGTTCTTTACCGAATCTGTTTTCTTGAATTTAGCTACCAAACTTTGAAGAGTTGACAATGAAGGGCCTTCGCGTCTGCCGTAAAATGGTCACAACGCATGTAACATTTTAACTAGTGAACACTCATTTTGATAATAAAGTTTAATCATCTCAACGTGCTGCTCAAATTATGTAACTTGTCATAATGAAATAACTTGTCATGAAATGGCAGCACTTACTGAACAACAAAACACTAATCAAACAGCTGACACAAAACAATGGCCACCACAGGCTGCCAACATCTACCCGCCCAAAATGAAAAACTCTTTAGAATGATTGTTTTTTACTATAGAGTGTAATTTTTCTTTCAAATATCAATATTTTGTTATTTCAATTCATACACTGTAAATTTTGGATCTACCATTTTTTTAAGGAACCTTACTATATTTAAAATATACAAAGTTAAATTTGATTTCTCTTGTTTACAGTATTTGTATCTTTGATTTGTTCAACATCCTCTTACATTAGTTTATTAAACCATGAAGTAAAAAATTACAGCTTATCTAAACCTCTATTTTAGTAAAATTTTTCTTTTTTTATTATTTAATGAAATAATCAATCAAAACCTCAGATTTGTTGTAAACCTTGATTACAATACGACCCTGATAATTAAAGATAACTGGGGTTGACACTAACTCAGAACTAAAAAAGTCATGGCTGCTTGAAATATTGGTAAAATAAAACGTAAATATTGTTTTAAGGTTTGTGGGAACTGTTGCATATTGCCCACAGTCGTAATATAAGAAGGCATATGAAAAACAGTAATATGTAAGGAGCACTTTATAATCGTTGCTGTATAAGTTGTCAGGCTACTGTGGATTCTCAAACTAAATATACACAGAGCTTATGCGACTTACCAGGATTTTCTGCTACTACTGCGTCATCTGGTGGCTGTAATATAAAGTTCTAAATTATTCATCACTCATGAAAATTATTTTTTGTTTACAAATATACAATAGCATTAAAATGGACTTACTGACAAAGGAGTACATAAACTAACAAATAAGGTTCAGACTATTATTTCTCTAGGATCCTTCTAGTAAAAATAAAAACAAACTAAAACAAGGTTGGGTTTAGTAAACAATGTAAATGAGGAAATACAATACCCAAATGATCAAAATAGTTGGATCAATCCAACATAAATTTATTACACTTTTTATTTAACCAGATTTCAATAAAACATTTTAAGGATAATGTTAAATACCAAATTATATTACATTGAATTTTTTCATTAATACATTTTTTTACTTTATATAAAGTTATTTGTAGGTTTTAAGATGGTGCAATCAATTTTATGTTTGGAAAATCTTATGTTAAATTCATAGCACTTTCACTAAACACAGAAAAAGTTAAGATATTTTGCATAACTCCATGTGAAATTACAGGAATTTAAAGTAGAACATTTATGCATTTTGTAATATAAGTCATGTGCATACTGCAAAATTTCACATTTGCACCTTCAGCTTTTTTCTCAGAATACAAAATGCCTACATTTTTTTAAATTTATATTTTTCTTAGTCTATTACAAGGCAACCTCTATGCTAAATTTCATTAAAATTGGAGGAAAGTAATAGGGAAAACCTAGGGTTGGTTGAAGTATAATTAACTTTGAAATGTAAACTTCATTGTTAGAATGTATGTTGGTCTTTGAAAAATTCATTCTATACCCTATAAAGTAAAGTGAAAACTCTTGTGATAAAGTAAAATGTACTTAAACTAGAAATAAGAAAAAATAATGCAGAATGTATTATATTATACTTTGAGGAAAGTGACTCTCATTCACCTTCACATCCCACCGATCTAAGAGATCTTTTAAGAAATCTAGATTCCCAAATGTCCCAAAGACTAAATAATGCGATACTTAAAGAAATAAGACCTAAAAACAAGAAAAGTGTGAGCGATTGGCCACTGAATCATAGCTAAAATTTGTATATTCCATTCAATCTCTCAAAGTTTTTATAAAAAAGTTCAATCTATGAAAAATGCCTACAATCACATCCAGAAATAAATACAAACATCCAGGTCTCTCATATAAAAGATATAAGAATTCTAGAATCTAAAAATGTATTTGATGATAGTAGTGTGGCGAAATTACAGAAAGAACTCAGCCTCTATATGAGTTTGTGAATAATAAGAAAAGTGAAGCTTCTTGCACAAATTTATTCAGATCACTATGCAAACTTCTAGATTGGAAAAGAAATAAATCGGTACCTTGGGATTATACCGACCACACCCGTATGAAGAACACAAAAATATAAATTTATAGAAACAAACATGATAGAACGAAAAAAACAACTCTTTAATTACAAAATTACAAGCATTTCCAGGTATTGTGATCGGTATTGTTGTCGCTGTTATCTTATCTTTCTCGAGAATCCCGATTACGGCAGGCCGCGCGGCATCACATGATTATTTAAGCTTTTTGCACGGTACATAATTGCCTTTCCATTACAATTTAATTTATATTTCTGATCAGCCCTTCTAGAATTTGATATTTTACTGATAGGTACTATCTCGAGGGATGTTTTTCTTTCATCGACATCAGCGCGGGCTTCGGCAGCACCAAAGGTGCTGCCGAAGCCCGCGCTGATGGCCGGAGGCACTCGCATTTTGGGTGGCGGAGTGTGATCAAGAACGAAAACAAGTTTTGAGTGTTTTTTTTTCAATAAAGAGTTTAGTTTTTGTTTGGTAATGTTTGTTTTTGTTGAATTTTTGTATTTGGAGAAATGTACGGGTAAAACACGGAAGTACAAAGCGACGCACCAGCTGAACGGGCGGCAAGATTCTGCAATCACGTTATCTACTAGACCGCTCGACTTTGACCTCTGTCTGAGGATGGGGAGGGGTTTGCGATAAGACAATTCCTGTTTTATATTGACGAAATATTGTTCTACGCTAAACTAGTAACCAGTAGAAGCAAAATGTCAAATAACGATTCAATAAATCGAAGAATTTATTTTTTTCTGAGTGAAAATTTGACATGGCTTCAAATTGTCGCTCTGTAAAACATTACATATATACAAGTCCAAGTTTGGCCTGCTCTTCAAAATTTCACTCTTCAGTTTTACATTTACAACTCTGCCAACTCTTTAACAACTCTGCCAATAAAGAGATTTAAATATAATCAGCATGTACATAGCTAAACATTAAAGACATGAAAGAACGTAAAACTGCCCTTACTGTTATTCTTTCAAACTTCTGACAATAATATTGACTGAATTTATGTTTTAAATTAGATTGCCAACATCAATATTTTTAAGGAAGAGGAATAAAAATTAAATTGACCATGTGTGTACTGAAGCTGATTGTCAGTCAGACTTATTATCTACACCCAAACTGAGTGACTGGCATCTAGAATGAAAACTCCTCCAGTTTTTATTTATCATATATATTTTCTACACAGAGATTACCCAGTTAGGATTCATCTCTGGCTGTATGAATTCACTTCTACAGTTGAATTTATATTCTAAAACAAAACCAATAAACTTGTTGATTAATATCTGAGCAAGCTAATGGACATCCAGAAGTAACACATGTCACTATCTCATAGTATAAGTAACAGAAGTATATTCAGTTAAATATAATCACTGCTGAGGTGTGTTGGTGTGTTGAAGGAGTATTCAAGCTTGCTCCCAGTGTTATCAAAAGGTTAAGTCTAGACTTTAATGGCATTATTTTATTTGAATATGACAGCAAGACCTCCTTTCTATGTTTGGAGGTCAGCTATTGTTGTTACTTAAACTTACTGTGATTAGATCCTAGTTTAGAATATCATCTTAAATGTTATGTAATGTTAGAATATATATTTTAACTGCCATTTCCTCTCTGCCTCAGTGCTGTAAAACGTCCAATATTAATCATAGTATTGTTTTGGATTAAATAATAAATTTCAAAACTCCAGAAGGATTCACTTATGGCTGGTTTATGTTTGTCCAGTGTACAAGTTAAGTTGGGTGTAGCCTTCCCAAAAACTATAATACAATATATTTTTGAGTGATTTTCTTTCTTTTTATAATGTCACTTAAATTAATGCAATCAAATAGAGATCATTTCATGTAATGATACACTACTGGGCGAAGCTGGTGATTGCAATGGGTGGAACACTGTGTCAAGTCATTTCAACAAGACTAGACATTAGAACATTTCATACCTTGCTTACTTTTGTAGGACAATAGCAAATCATTAGCTTCCCTACTTCCAAGATGGCATACCTCAACCTGAAACAACCCTTCTTCCCCTCCCTGTGGTGTCTGTTACTTAGGATCTTGAGAAGGGGCAATCCCAATTCCTTTTACAGTACCTATTCTGATTTCTATTACTCTACGACCCACTCATAGAAGTTTTCAATTTAAGCGCAATGATAATTTCCTTTAGCTTCTTGATGTATAAGCCAAAAAAGCCCCTTGCGTCCTGGTCTGAAGGAAAAAAGAGTAATAAGAATAATATCTTCTTAAAACTTACATCCTCATAATAAGCCATCCTAGTCAGTTAGAATAAAAACTAAGTAATGATACAAAAAGTGTACTTGTGAGTGCTTACCTGGTTTTCATCATCGGCCATATTCTTTCGTTTGGTATACCAATGTTTTCAGAGGAATAATTTAAATGGAGTGTCTGAAAAAAAATTCTTAATCATTCCTGTTCCCTATAGTTCTAGATAAATACAACATAACAGTGGTATGTTTAAAGGTTCTAAGTTTCTCTATACAAATTGTGGTCTGACTTTATAATATGTATATTTGTCAAAGTTGATTCTATACATAATGATCTCTGTGTAAATCCAATTAGTTTTGTTAACCCTTCGACCCCAACATTCGATTGATCAGCTGTACAGGAAAAATATATTAAAACATTCATTTATTAAATTTATGTTGGACTTGAATTAAATAAGACTGGCTGTAAACAATAAAAGTTGGTAGTGTTCACAACCGCTTGTCATTGCTGTTTGTTTTTACTGGAAAAATCATTAAATGTTGAATTAATCGTTTTGTGAGTGGTAGAGTGAGTACAATCCAAGATAGCAATGGAAAACACTGAATAAAGACTACTATTACAAAAACTGCAAGAGTTGTCCACTCTTTATGCTTTTCTAAACATACGTGTTAAAAATTAATGTGAACAAAGGTAAATACTTGGAAATATATACAAATATAATAAATAATAAGCAGATAAATAAATATTAATATTATTTGATTTACCTGCTTTTTGTAAAGAAACCCCATAAACATAATTAATTATTGGTTGTGGAAAATTGGCCACTGTTATTACAGACTATTATCTAAGTAGTAACATATGCTACAAAACATTGAAATTACAATACTTTTAGTAATACATGTTTAATGTTGATGCTTTCAAACAAATTTTGACTGAACTACAGTATTTTATTTTAATTTTTTTAGAGTTCTGAAAATTTATAAAGAGCAATACATAAGTAACAATTTATATACAATACATAAATGTTTGTGTCAAATACAAAAAAAAACCTTATTTTCCTAGTTCCGAAAAGGTTAACCCTATGTCTAAATGTTAACATCTAAACACAAACAAATTAAATTAACACTTTTTATTGATATAAAATCACAGATCATTGACAAAATCTCATTACAGTTTTCATTGATAGCCAAAACAGTTTAAAAAATAAATATAAGTTATATAATAATGTATTGCAAAAACGCGAAATAAGCCGTTTTACATAATTTGTATCAACACAGAATGTAAACCGGGGCAAGATACATTACTATACACAATTTTTTTGACTACACCTCAACCATGTTTACATAATCAAACTGTTCATCCCATTTTCAGCATTTTGTAAGCTTTGTTTACCACACATACAAGATCTACTCTCATTAAACATTGTTTTCTTTTTCAGGAAATCTAGACTAGGATTATGTTAAATAAAATAATAAATTAGTTTTTTTAACAATTCTTCAAGCAAGATATTGAAGAATTTTTTTTTTTTAATTTCACTAAAAACACATCATTTTAGCATTATTTTATCATCATAAATGTTTTGAAGGAAATCCAAAGTTTGTTACCCAATTTCATATTGAAAATAGAGATGTAAATAATTTTGTAAGCATGTGAAAAAAATGCACCTTATGAATTATGCATTATAAAATTGTAATACAAAAAAAACCTTCTTAGTAATATACATAACCCATCCAGGCAAATGAAATCTCAGAATATTATGTTATGAAACCTCCTTTTTCAATTGGTACCGAAATAAATGGAAATTCCATCATAAAATTGATAATATAATAAAAAATGCTATCAACATGTCACATGGGCAACAGATCCCAGTACCATAAACATCGACACAAAAGTGTCGTTGCGACAGATCTAGTGCTAACATTTACCAGAGATAGAATGATGGTAAATTATCAAATTGGGATTAATAATAGAGCTAATCCTTACCATAGTTTATTATTGATCTAACTTAAAACCATACTTCTTCAATACCTATAACTTAACTAGTTTGCCATTTAAAATCCAAATTGTAGAATAATTAAAAAATACAGGAATAGATTAATAATTATAAGTTACACTGGGTAAATTGATGAAAACCTAATAACAAAATAGTATTCTGCAAACTGGTTTGTAAACTATTTGTTTGTTGCTATTCCAGTCAAAATATATTACTGTGACTTAAGGGGAGTCCAACGTCCCTATACCGCCCATGTTAAATTGACATATTTTCGGTACCATTATCTCCTGTTCTACTAACAGTACACTTTTGAAATTTTTTGCAGTTACTTATGTATGGTTGCTGAGGCATTGGACGAAAAATCTATGTTCAAAAATACATAAAAAGTTTTTAACAATTTTTATTAAAAAAAATGTTTTTTACAATTAATTTATTTATAAAAATAATTTTTCCTTGTTCAGTTTTCTACCAATTTAAAATCTTTTAGGTCCAAAGCTTACTTATAGAATAAAGGAAGTGCAGAAAAAATTTCATCAAAATATCTCCAACGGTACTTAAGATATGTGTACCTAAGTATGAAAAAAAACTTATTTTCGGAAATCAACGATAAACAAAAAATTCTTTGAATATTGTACTTTAATTTGACAATTTACTGATAATCTTTGATCACTCGCTTTTAAAATCCTCCAGGGCAGTACTCAGTATCATCCACTTCTTCTTCTCTCAATCTTACACTTCTTCTCTTGACCCTGGACTCCTTGGATGCCAACCCCGCTGCGTACTCCGATTTTCTGATTCGAGCTTTGTCAGCAACCTTCAAAGCGTCTATTGTGTTACTGCCGATATCTGAGATTCCCAAATGCTTAAAAACTTCTAATCTACCCAGGTTTCCATTATTGAAAGTTATTATGGCATCGTACACCCCTAGTTCGAGTGTTTTACGGCCAACAAAAACATTTTTCGGCAACCTGGTCCACACAACGTTGTTGAAACTGAAAGTCGTCAGCTGATTCAACACAGATTTCTGGGTAATTGAAACAATAAATATTGCCAACCTGATAAACAAAAACTACAAACTAAAACCACTCAAATAATACATGTACTATAGCTATTGTATGAAAACCCACTGATGTGAGGCAATTGGTGCTGAAGTTCTAGCAATCAAAATGTGCGACGGCATGTTTTCAAAAATTATTTAAAAATATTTAAAATCAAGTTGACACCATGTTTTTGGTATTAAAATGTTCAGAAAATACTAAATTTGTTGATAAAACAAAAAGACTAAATTTGAAAATTTTTCAATTTTTTAGTGTTGGACTCCCCATTTGCAAGTAATAGGTATGAATTTTTAATATGAAAATTGTAGAAACAAATAACATATACATTGCCACTGTACTTGCGGCCAGCCAGCAATTCCCCAAATACCATACACATAACTTTACTTTGAATTAATTTGAAATAATAATGTCAAACCGAATTACGTTATAGACTTTTAAGATGGTCTAAACACTATTATGTAAAATAAAAATAGCTAGCAATTATTAATTATGATTAACTATATGTCAAATGTTTTTTATATTTAATAGTTTAGATATTTCTAATTGTAGATTTGATTGTCATGGTGGCCACTTACTATACTGCATCCACTCTAAAACCTGACTGCCTATGAAATATTTTCTAACTACCTAATTGATTTGGACTCTGGCTATACAACTGGTTACCAGTTTCATTAATGCTTTATTAATTAAATAAAATAAACATAATGTTGACTGAAACCATTTGTAATGTCCACTAAACAGCAGTAAGCTATTGACTACTAACTGGAAAGTACTATAAGGTAAATATTTTAATAGCTCCTCACTTTAGAATAATAACATTATTCAGTTAAATAATAAAATATGCAACTGCATAAAGTTATTTTATTTAAATATTTTTTAATATTAAAATAATTGTTTACCTGATAATTTTAAATGTTTGAAAATCAAATTGAGATGTCCGGTTTACGTTGCTTTCCTTGTAGCTTGTATAGATAAAAAGAAATTTGTTAGCGGATTGACAGTTCAAAACGTCATGTTCATTGTTGGAAATGTGTATAATCAGCTCTGCTAACTTGTCAATTGTAACATAAACCATAGAGTACGAAAGTGACATATACTACAGTGTTTATTGTAATCCTCATATAGGAATGAATCTGTACTTACTTGATACCATTAAAAGAGAATAAACCTTACATCCACCACCGTGAAGTTAGCGTCACTTTATCGTCCAGTGCATCAATGTTGCAGTCATCAATCTGAAGGCGTTAACAAAAATTCAAAAACTGAGATAAATAGTATAATACTAATTATAAAAACGATCTTTCACAAAATCAACACAGTTTTTTTCTATTTATTACTTTCCACAAAGGTTTCCCATTAAATGTGTCATGAATAAAAATCCCAAATATAATACCTAAGTAAACCGTAGGAATGTATCGTAAAATGGACGTCCTCTAATAAATGCCACTCCTGAGACTTAACCAAACAAGTGCCCGCAATGGAACTTTGTACACAGATGCTCTGTAAGCTGAACTTTAATATACCAACGTCAAAAAGGTGGTGTCGGCCGTCAGAGGTCCTATCGTCTAAATTAAATGCACCGTTAGACGGGGCGTTCTCGTATAAAAGTCGCTCCTGAGACTAAACCAAACAAGTGCCCGCAATGAAACTTTGTACACAGATGCTCTGTAAGCTGAACTTTAATATACCAACGTCAAAAAGGTGGTGTCGGCCGTCAGAGGTCCTATCGTCGAAATTAAATGCACCGTTAGACGGGGCGTTCTCGTATAAAAGTCGCTCCTGAGACTAAACCAAACAAGTGCCCGCAATGAAACTTTGTACACAGATGCTCTGTAAGCTGAACTTTAATATACCAACGTCAAATAGGTGGTGTCGGCCGTCAGAGGTCCTATCGTCAAAATTAAATGCACGGTTAGACGGGCGTTCTCGTATAAAAGTCACTCCTGAGACTTAACCAAACAAGTGCCCGCAATGAAACTTTGTACACAGATGCTCTGTAAGCTGAACTTTAATATACCAACGTCAAAAAGGTGGTGTCGGCCGTCAGAGGTCCTATCGTCGAAATTAAATGCACCGTTAGACGGGGCGTTCTCGTATAAAAGTCGCTCCTGAGACTAAACCAAACAAGTGCCCGCAATGAAACTTTGTACACAGATGCTCTGTAAGCTGAACTTTAATGTACCAACGTCAAATAGATGGTGTCGGCCGTCAGAGGTCCTATCGTCAAAATTAAATGCACCGTTAGACGGGGCGTTCTCGTATAAAAGTCACTCCTGAGACTTAACCAAACAAGTGCCCGCAATGAAACTTTGTACACAGATGCTCTGTAAGCTGAACTTTAATATACCAACGTCAAATAGGTGGTGTGTCGGCCGTCAGAGGTCCTATCGTCAAAATTAAATGCACGGTTAGACGGGCGTTCTCGTATAAAAGTCACTCCTGAGACTAAACCAAACAAGTGCCCGCAATGAAACTTTGTACACAGATGCTCTGTAAGCTGAACTTTAATATACCAACGTCAAAAAGGTGGTGTCGGCCGTCAGAGGTCCTATCGTCAAAATTAAATGCACCGTTAGACGGGGCGTTCTCGTATAAAAGTCGCTCCTGAGACTAAACCAAACAAGTGCCCGCAATGAAACTTTGTACACAGATGCTCTGTAAGCTGAACTTTAATATACCAACGTCAAATAGGTGGTGTCGGCCGTCAGAGGTCCTATCGTCAAAATTAAATGCACGGTTAGACGGGCGTTCTCGTATAAAAGTCACTCCTGAGACTTAACCAAACAAGTGCCCGCAATGGAACTTTGTACACAGATGCTCTGTAAGCTGAACTTTAATATACCAACGTCAAAAAGGTGGTGTCGGCCGTCAGAGGTCCTATCGTCGAAATTAAATGCACCGTTAGACGGGGCGTTCTCGTATAAAAGTCGCTCCTGAGACTAAACCAAACAAGTGCCCGCAATGAAACTTTGTACACAGATGCTCTGTAAGCTGAACTTTAATGTACCAACGTCAAATAGGTGGTGTCGGCCGTCAGAGGTCCTATCGTCAAAATTAAATGCACCGTTAGACGGGGCGTTCTCGTATAAAAGTCACTCCTGAGACTTAACCAAACAAGTGCCCGCAATGAAACTTTGTACACAGATGCTCTGTAAGCTGAACTTTAATATACCAACGTCAAATAGGTGGTGTCGGCCGTCAGAGGTCCTATCGTCAAAATTAAATGCACGGTTAGACGGGCGTTCTCGTATAAAAGTCACTCCTGAGACTAAACCAAACAAGTGCCCGCAATGAAACTTTGTACACAGATGCTCTGTAAGCTGAACTTTAATATACCAACGTCAAAAAGGTGGTGTCGGCCGTCAGAGGTCCTATCGTCAAAATTAAATGCACCGTTAGACGGGGCGTTCTCGTATAAAAGTCGCTCCTGAGACTAAACCAAACAAGTGCCCGCAATGAAACTTTGTACACAGATGCTCTGTAAGCTGAACTTTAATGTACCAACGTCAAATAGGTGGTGTCGGCCGTCAGAGGTCCTATCGTCAAAATTAAATGCACGGTTAGACGGGCGTTCTCGTATAAAAGTCACTCCTGAGACTAAACCAAACAAGTGCCCGCAATGAAACTTTGTACACAGATGCTCTGTAAGCTAAACTTTAATATACCAACGTCAAAAAGGTGGTGTCGGCCGTCAGAGGTCCTATCGTCGAAATTAAATGCACCGTTAGACGGGGCGTTCTCGTATAAAAGTCGCTCCTGAGACTAAACCAAACAAGTGCCCGCAATGAAACTTTGTACACAGATGCTCTGTAAGCTGAACTTTAATATACCAACGTCAAATAGGTGGTGTCGGCCGTCAGAGGTCCTATCGTCAAAATTAAATGCACGGTTAGACGGGCGTTCTCGTATAAAAGTCACTCCTGAAACTTAACCAAACAAGTGCCCGCAATGAAACTTTGTACACAGATGCTCTGTAAGCTGAACTTTAATATACCAACGTCAAATAGGTGGTGTCGGCCGTCAGAGGTCCTATCGTCAAAATTAAATGCACGGTTAGACGGGCGTTCTCGTATAAAAGTCACTCCTGAGACTTAACCAAACAAGTGCCCGCAATGAAACTTTGTACACAGATGCTCTGTAAGCTGAACTTTAATGTACCAACGTCAAATAGATGGTGTCGGCCGTCAGAGGTCCTATCGTCAAAATTAAATGCACCGTTAGACGGGGCGTTCTCGTATAAAAGTCACTCCTGAGACTTAACCAAACAAGTGCCCGCAATGAAACTTTGTACACAGATGCTCTGTAAGCTGAACTTTAATATACCAACGTCAAATAGGTGGTGTCGGCCGTCAGAGGTCCTATCGTCAAAATTAAATGCACGGTTAGACGGGCGTTCTCGTATAAAAGTCACTCCTGAGACTAAACCAAACAAGTGCCCGCAATGAAACTTTGTACACAGATGCTCTGTAAGCTGAACTTTAATATACCAACGTCAAAAAGGTGGTGTCGGCCGTCAGAGGTCCTATCGTCAAAATTAAATGCACCGTTAGACGGGGCGTTCTCGTATAAAAGTCGCTCCTGAGACTAAACCAAACAAGTGCCCGCAATGAAACTTTGTACACAGATGCTCTGTAAGCTGAACTTTAATATACCAACGTCAAATAGGTGGTGTCGGCCGTCAGAGGTCCTATCGTCAAAATTAAATGCACGGTTAGACGGGCGTTCTCGTATAAAAGTCACTCCTGAGACTTAACCAAACAAGTGCCCGCAATGGAACTTTGTACACAGATGCTCTGTAAGCTGAACTTTAATATACCAACGTCAAAAAGGTGGTGTCGGCCGTCAGAGGTCCTATCGTCGAAATTAAATGCACCGTTAGACGGGGCGTTCTCGTATAAAAGTCGCTCCTGAGACTAAACCAAACAAGTGCCCGCAATGAAACTTTGTACACAGATGCTCTGTAAGCTGAACTTTAATGTACCAACGTCAAATAGGTGGTGTCGGCCGTCAGAGGTCCTATCGTCAAAATTAAATGCACCGTTAGACGGGGCGTTCTCGTATAAAAGTCACTCCTGAGACTTAACCAAACAAGTGCCCGCAATGAAACTTTGTACACAGATGCTCTGTAAGCTGAACTTTAATATACCAACGTCAAATAGGTGGTGTCGGCCGTCAGAGGTCCTATCGTCAAAATTAAATGCACGGTTAGACGGGCGTTCTCGTATAAAAGTCACTCCTGAGACTAAACCAAACAAGTGCCCGCAATGAAACTTTGTACACAGATGCTCTGTAAGCTGAACTTTAATATACCAACGTCAAAAAGGTGGTGTCGGCCGTCAGAGGTCCTATCGTCAAAATTAAATGCACCGTTAGACGGGGCGTTCTCGTATAAAAGTCGCTCCTGAGACTAAACCAAACAAGTGCCCGCAATGAAACTTTGTACACAGATGCTCTGTAAGCTGAACTTTAATGTACCAACGTCAAATAGGTGGTGTCGGCCGTCAGAGGTCCTATCGTCAAAATTAAATGCACGGTTAGACGGGCGTTCTCGTATAAAAGTCACTCCTGAGACTAAACCAAACAAGTGCCCGCAATGAAACTTTGTACACAGATGCTCTGTAAGCTGAACTTTAATATACCAACGTCAAAAAGGTGGTGTCGGCCGTCAGAGGTCCTATCGTCGAAATTAAATGCACCGTTAGACGGGGCGTTCTCGTATAAAAGTCGCTCCTGAGACTAAACCAAACAAGTGCCCGCAATGAAACTTTGTACACAGATGCTCTGTAAGCTGAACTTTAATATACCAACGTCAAATAGGTGGTGTCGGCCGTCAGAGGTCCTATCGTCAAAATTAAATGCACGGTTAGACGGGCGTTCTCGTATAAAAGTCACTCCTGAAACTTAACCAAACAAGTGCCCGCAATGAAACTTTGTACACAGATGCTCTGTAAGCTGAACTTTAATATACCAACGTCAAATAGGTGGTGTCGGCCGTCAGAGGTCCTATCGTCAAAATTAAATGCACGGTTAGACGGGCGTTCTCGTATAAAAGTCACTCCTGAGACTTAACCAAACAAGTGCCCGCAATGAAACTTTGTACACAGATGCTCTGTAAGCTGAACTTTAATGTACCAACGTCAAATAGGTGGTGTCGGCCGTCAGAGGTCCTATCGTCAAAATTAAATGCACCGTTAGACGGGGCGTTCTCGTATAAAAGTCACTCCTGAGACTTAACCAAACAAGTGCCCGCAATGAAACTTTGTACACAGATGCTCTGTAAGCTGAACTTTAATATACCAACGTCAAATAGGTGGTGTCGGCCGTCAGAGGTCCTATCGTCAAAATTAAATGCACGGTTAGACGGGCGTTCTCGTATAAAAGTCACTCCTGAGACTAAACCAAACAAGTGCCCGCAATGAAACTTTGTACACAGATGCTCTGTAAGCTGAACTTTAATATACCAACGTCAAAAAGGTGGTGTCGGCCGTCAGAGGTCCTATCGTCAAAATTAAATGCACCGTTAGACGGGGCGTTCTCGTATAAAAGTCACTCCTGAGACTAAACCAAACAAGTGCCCGCAATGAAACTTTGTACACAGATGCTCTGTAAGCTGAACTTTAATATACCAACGTCAAATAGGTGGTGTCGGCCGTCAGAGGTCCTATCGTCAAAATTAAATGCACGGTTAGACGGGCGTTCTCGTATAAAAGTCACTCCTGAGACTTAACCAAACAAGTGCCCGCAATGGAAACTTTGTACACAGATGCTCTGTAAGCTGAACTTTAATATACCAACGTCAAAAAGGTGGTGTCGGCCGTCAGAGGTCCTATCGTCGAAATTAAATGCACCGTTAGACGGGGCGTTCTCGTATAAAAGTCGCTCCTGAGACTAAACCAAACAAGTGCCCGCAATGAAACTTTGTACACAGATGCTCTGTAAGCTGAACTTTAATATACCAACGTCAAATAGGTGGTGTCGGCCGTCAGAGGTCCTATCGTCAAAATTAAATGCACGGTTAGACGGGCGTTCTCGTATAAAAGTCACTCCTGAGACTAAACCAAACAAGTGCCCGCAATGAAACTTTGTACACAGATGCTCTGTAAGCTGAACTTTAATATACCAACGTCAAATAGGTGGTGTCGGCCGTCAGAGGTCCTATCGTCAAAATTAAATGCACGGTTAGACGGGCGTTCTCGTATAAAAGTCACTCCTGAGACTTAACCAAACAAGTGCCCGCAATGAAACTTTGTACACAGATGCTCTGTAAGCTGAACTTTAATATACCAACGTCAAATAGGTGGTGTCGGCCGTCAGAGGTCTATCGTCTAAATTAAATGCACCGTTAGACAGATGTTCTCGTATAAAAGTATTAGATTTTCAAGTATCAAGGTTATATAAACTAGATTAGTATATATACTGCAAAATGTTCAAACGTCGTATGGAATTTGGTACTCCAAAGTTTCATTATTTTTAAAACATGAAAAATTAAAAGCATTATAAAAAGTGATAGCTTGAAATTCTAGCATGCGGAAGTATTTTAGAAGTTATAACATAAATATTACTGCTTCTCTTTTGCGCACTTTTTTAAATGACGTTGTCCTTTTATATCCATGAAAATAATAAGTAAAATTTGTAGGCTAATTAACAATATATTTTTTCTAACCTCACATATATTTCAAAAAACAATTTATTTTATATTTCATTTATTATTTTTATTCTGTTTACTTCTGTTTTTATCTGCAACAATTTATTTTTAAATGTGTCACCAATTATTTTACTATTGTAAAGTTTTGAACTATTGTTTTTTGTAATCACTGAATTTATTCAGGGTATGTGAATCTTATTTAGAGTTATTATATCGCATGGTTGTATTGTATTTAAATGTCGTGTAATTTAGGACATTAGGGTTTCCCTGATTTTTTTCTAATTTTTCAGAGTCAGATGTGGTTGAGGCTTGAGAAATTTATGTTATTGCTGACACCTGGTAGGTATGAGCAGATGTTATAATATGGAAGAAAAGCTATTGTGTAGACTTATCTCTTTACCCAATACCCCTCACGGAATTTCTGAGAATAGTTTTATAACCCTTACACGTAATTTCCTTAGACACATTCAGAAGGGACACGCAAACTCGAGACCGGTTGCCATAAACCTATTGTCTGGTAATGACACCATTTCGAGGAAGGAACCACCTCACCCGAGCCTTTACCTGAGACTACCTCACTGTTAATTCTGTTGTAGTTAAAATATTTGTTCCATTCCATTATTTGAACGTTGATTAATTTGAACTGTAAAAATCATGCAATGCTAACAAACATCTTTGTACAACTTATACATGAAATTAACAAATCGATTACATGGAATAGTAGGCTAATCACGCCAAACATTCTACGTAACAATATACCATATATGACGCCAGGGACTCGCTTATTGGAGAAAGAAAACGTATTATAAGTTTTTAATATTAAAGCTCGTATGCATTAAACAGAGGTAAACATCAATTTAATACTAACAAATGACCATTATAATTTTCAAAATAGACAAATAGAATGAATAACATGATAATGATGCATTGACTTAAGAGAAAAAATCCTTCTAGAAGTTCTATATTTTTAGAATTGATAATATAATTAAATGGCGGTACCATTACATCAACTCATAGAAATAGTAATACCATTGAAGCATTCATTTCATATTGACTATGTTTAATAAGTCATAAATTGCAAACCTAAAACATGTGGTTTTAACGCACAAACCTCGGAAATTGTTTGCTGCTTAAAATACAAAGTATGACCTCAATATTGGCTTTATATTATAATATGCGTCAGATACGTTTGATAACATACTGTATCGTTGAACTTAATATTTTAGTGCGGAAATATCAAAATACACGTTATTGGCATAAGAATGTATATTTAGAATCTCCTTAAAAATCGAATGGAAAACTACAAATCTGTTTCTGTATACAAAACGTAACACGCGTACGTTCTTACTGTAATTTACTGGAGATTATATAACAACTCCAGATATCTTAACTACACTGAGGGCAGTTTCCCACTGGGGCATCAAAGAGTAGAGGAAAGGTTTATTTTTTACTCATAAATTTAATGTTAATGCCAATTTAAACGTGTTTTAGTTTCTATACGATTCTAAACGGTTAGTAGTGTAAAAGACCCAACACTGATATTGCAAATATAAAAATAGGGTCGTTGAGATAACGATTCGTAGAGTAAAAGAGCTGCCCCCCAAATAAAAGATCCTTCTGAGACTAAACCAAACAAATGCCCGCAATGAAACTTTGTACATAGATCCTGAATTTTAATGTACAAAATGTATTTGTTAATTATTTGAATAGCGCTCTTTTTATAAAATCACAGTATACAGGGTGATTCAAAACTAAACGGCAATCTCTCGGGAGCTTATTCTATAGCTAAAAACAAGTAAAAAAGTTCATATAACCATATGCCCGGAAACGCTTCGTTAGCGAGTTACGCCTAGCGAAAGATTTCGCCCGGATTTCAGAACCCTTGGTGAAGTCAGGCCGTATAAAAATGGTAAAGGTAGTTACAAAGATACAAATACGATTGTTTTTTATGTTTTTATATCTGACAAATTTATTAAAATTCGTCCCAGAGCTGTAAATGCAATACTTTCAGAGATATCTTACGTAAAACACAAGAATTGGTGCAAAGAAATAACACATTTTTGTGTTTAACGTAAGATTACTTCCATAAATGTTAAATAAAGGTCATTTTTTTCTTAAACAGATTTTTTGTAGAACATTTAATTCTGAAAAGATTCATGTGAATTACTTAGGAAAAAAATTAATAATAGGTATTGAAATTTAGCTTTATTTAAAAATAAAACAGACGCACAAAAATGCATATTCTTATCTGCATAGAATATTAACTAATGTTTAGGTTGTGAGTAACAGCTGATCATTTATTCAACACTTTTTATCGTCATATTTTCTTTGCAAAGGTTGGCAATATCAGCTGATCAACAATTAAGTTCATGAAGTAATATTTGAATAACCTTTATGGAGGTTTTTGTATTGTGGCGTGTGAAGATTGTATTTTGTGAGATCCTGTGATTATTTGGAAATATTTTATACAAGTGTATAAAATATTTTATTAAATATTTATTTTTAAAATATTTTATTAAATATTTTTATAAAAGTGTATGTAATTATCTTAGTAAATAATGGCAGATAATGTAAATGGTATGTATTCGTTTGAAGAGTATACGGACATGATACTGATTTACGGCAAAGTTAACAAGAATGGTTTAGCTGCAGTTCAGGAATATCGTGATACTTTTCCACATTGAAGAACACCTGATCGCAAAACATTTGAAGCTGTGGAGAGACGACTTAGAGAAACTGGTAGCTTTAAACCGAAGCGAATAGATATTGGTCGTCAACGTAGCGCAAGGAACTATAATAATGAACAAGCAATAATAAATGCTGTAGAATTATCACCAACCACAAGCACCAGACGATTATCACGTCAGTTAAATATTTGCCAGTCAAGCGTATGGCGGACACTTCATGAAGCACAGTTGTACCCATTCCATATAACACGTGTTCAAGACTTATTACCGCAAGATCTTAATAAACGGAAGATGTTCTGCCGCTGGTTAAGAAGAAATTGTTTACGACATCAGTATTTTCTTCGGCGTATTCTCGTTACTGATGAATCCTGTTTTACTAGAAATGGAATTGTAAATTTTCGTAATACCCATACTTGGGCGTACGACAAACCCACATGAAACTGCGACGAGGCATTTTCAACATAACTTTTCAGTCAATGTATGGCTTGGTGTTCTGGGTGATAATTTGATTGGTCCATTTTTCCTCCCTAATCGACTTAATGGAGTAGCGTACTTACATTTTTTAAGAACAAACCTGCCTACCCTCTTGGAAGATATTCCTGTTCAAAACAGAATAAATGCATGGTTTATGCACGACGGAGCACCTCCACATTTTTCTAATGATGTGAAAAACTATTTAAATGATACATACGGTAGACAATGGATTGGTCGAAATGGACCAGTAAAATGGCCACCACGTTCTCCTGACCTCGCGCCAGCAGACATTTTCTTATGGGGTTGGATGAAGTCAATTGTTTATTCAAAACGGATTAACACCATAGAGGAGTTACGTAATCGCATTACAGAGGCGGCAGAAACTATCAAGAATGCTCCAAACGTTATGAAACGCGCTAGAAAAGAGTGGATTCGTCGTGCGAAAACGTGCATTGCTAACAACGGAGGACACTTTGAGCAACTATTATAGGTGATTATTACAGTTTTATAAAGGTAAATACATTTTATGTTAATGTTCAGTCTAGAATAAATGATCAGCTGTTACTCACAACCTAAACATTAGTTAATATTCTATGCAGATAAGAATATGCATTTTTGTGCGTCTGTTTTATTTTTAAATAAAGCTAAATTTCAATACCTATTATTAATTTTTTTCCTAAGTAATTCACATGAATCTTTTCAGAATTAAATGTTCTACAAAAAATCTGTTTAAGAAAAAAATGACCTTTATTTAACATTTATGGAAGTAATCTTACGTTAAACACAAAAATGTGTTATTTCTTTGCACCAATTCTTGTGTTTTACGTAAGATATCTCTGAAAGTATTGCATTTACAGCTCTGGGACGAATTTTAATAAATTTGTCAGATATAAAAACATAAAAAACAATCGTATTTGTATCTTTGTAACTACCTTTACCATTTTTATACGGCCTGACTTCACCAAGGGTTCTGAAATCCGGGCGAAATCTTTCGCTAGGCGTAACTCGCTAACGAAGCGTTTCCGGGCATATGGTTATATGAACTTTTTTACTTGTTTTTAGCTATAGAATAAGCTCCCGAGAGATTGTCGTTTAGTTTTGAATCACCCTGTAGATCTTTTTTAAACTTGTAGTTTAAGTAACGTCCTGGAAGACATTGAGAGGAAAATGCCTAGTTCTGATTTTGCATTCCTTGCTTTTGTATGGTAGGTAGCGATGTCCTTGCTTCTACTAGGCAAAGTGAATATTGGGATTTGCCAATAGAATCATAAATTCTATTCAAAATTGCTGGCACAAGGGCGGCACACGGGCGGCGCCCTTTGAACCCCGGAGAAAGTTGGACCTCACACTTTGCTGAAAACCCTACAGTAGTCTAGGACCATCTTCCTTCTGTTCCCCGTTGTAAATCTCCAATATGTCAAATAAATATAAAAACGATGCCTGAGGGATGTTTGGCACCATTCTTGGATTGGCTGTGATCTGTGAACGTTGTTTGCATTAGTGCAAAGTTCAACACACGGAGTGCTACTTGATCTTCTGTATCCTGTTATCTGAGGTAATTAATTTTAAAATTTTAAAACATATTATAAACTTTACCTGGTATGGATAAATTGGTATTAATATTTTATACTTATCACTCGCGATTAAATTTTTAATGATTTCGTACTAATAGTGAAATCGAAATTATGTATATCATCCATCTGAAAACAACAGATGTAGGCTTCAATTGATTATTTTATTTATCAAATAGCAACAAGTTTGAATTTTAACATAAACATTCCGTACTTTACAAATAACGGAAAATATAATAAGAGATTTATACTTAACAGTTAATTTCAAAACTCAGTGGTTACACGTAATCTAACACAACTTTTTTTAGTTTAAACCTTTCTACAGAAAAATTATTTTGTTCATACCAGTTACAAAACATGGTTTAATTTTGTAATACGATTTTCTAGACAAAACATTACCTGTAATGAACATAAATTAAATTATTACACGACGATATTGGTTCTTACCATGCCTATCTGTACACAGCAAGGAAGATATTAAATTAATATATTCTGGACCCGATCCAATTTCTTTCATTGTACAGACATTCATATCGCCTATTATTAAAGTAGGATTTATTGATGCATTTAAAATATTTTCAAAGTCATATTTAAACTGAGCATTACGGTATTATATTATTTTTTTGTGCACGTGTTTTTATAAATATGACAATTAAAACATAAATACATGCGCGGATTTAAGAACAGTGAATACAGAGGCCAGTCTTTTACAAACAAATTTATTTATTTGCTGTGCATTAATATCTGACCTTATAGTGCTAACCACCATCTATCATATCCAAAATAAAAGTAGTTTATTATAAGTTACGGTGACTTAACTGTGATTCAATTTGAAATTTATTTAAGTATTATTATGGAATTAAAATAATTTAGTAAAATGGAACTATTGAATTTAAAACATTTATTAAGTAATCGTTTAAAAATAATCAATGCACATGTATTTACGCTTACAACTTAAACACATTATCCTCCTTACTGGCCGAAGATACATGTTTCGATATTTTTTCAGGATTTGTCAGTTATACTAAATCCTGTTGGTTGATAAATCTGCTACTTTGTCATGGCTTTGTTGCGTGGTGTCGCTACTACCATTATGGAATATAATAGCAGAGACAAGGTAGGCCTGCATTAACTTTAACAAAGGTTTCATAGTTGTGTAAATTTTGTATAATGTGTAGTATTTAAAAATGACTTTTAAATGATGCTATTGAGATAAAAAGAGGTTTGAAGACTGGCCTGTATAGTCCTGGACAATAGATAAATCACTAAGACCAAATGAAGGAGGCGATATAAGTAAAATATATACTTTTTCATATTTCTGTTATAAACTTATCCTAATCTTCTAAATGAGCAGTTTTTGCTTATTTTCAAAACAAGTTATATGATGCGACCATTGTAATATGTAATCAATAATGCGTATTATGTTATAATAATAATAAAATAAGTAATATTTATTTTAGGAGGTGTTTGAAAGAGTTAAGGTTATAGGGGACGGTCATTGTTTATTTCGGGCAATGAGTATGGCGTTGTGGGGTACACAACATCGGCACGCGGAAGTTAGGACGAGCATAGTGAACCACGTAGTAACAAACTGGCAGCATTACTATGAGAGAATACAATATACGCTCGGAGAAGAATTTAACTCTCCTCTAAAATATGCAAACCTAATGGGAAATGTACAGAAGCGAATATATGGATCGGAATTTGAAATTACAGTTTTTTGCGAGGTTTACAAGAGAAATGCAACTGTATACAGAGAAAGAGATGTTAAACAAAGGATTTGTGGGAAAGATACTATCTTTAAGGTTGCTAATTTTAATATCAATCAAGTGTATACAACATATGATTTTGTATTTCAAGGAATAGAAAAAGGTCACGAGTCAGAAGGCCATTATGATCTACTAATAAAAAGAGATTTATTTGAGTTGGAAGTCTCCGATGAACCCCACAAATCTAACACCAGACATGATACTACCATTCATAAAAGTGGCATCGCAGAAAACAGTTACATTTCGTCTGTTCAACCTAAAAATGTAGAAAAAACCCCATTACAGAGTCTGCAATTGAAAGAGAAATCGATGACTAGTTCAACATATCCTGATGTGTTAGAGAAATTGATTGCGTTTTTAAACAAGAAAGGATGCTGTAACCAAAAATTAAAAAAACGTAGTAAGGAAAGACACGCATTATTCAAAGAGGCTGCTTTGTTGATATTTGGGGACTGCAGTAACAAACACATGTTATTGCTTAATAAATTGTATGAAAAAAACTTTTCAAAATTCATAACAAAAGTTACAGCAGAAAAAGACATCCAACAATCTCCTCGGAACAAAGTAAACGAGAAGTATGAGGAATTACTAAACAGTGTTTTGAACACGCTCGGTGATGAAATAACAAAAGAAGAACTAATGGAAAAGGAAAAGATCGTTTATCATAAAGTGTACAATCACTATTGTCAGAAGGTAGGATGGAAAGGGAGTAATAAAAATAATGCAAGAAAATTCAAGCATGTTTGGAATAAGTTTCTAACACAATTACCTGAGTCAGATATTGGAATAAAGCAAATAACAGGCAAAGGAGAAACATTCGCTGATAGATTAAAAGACAGCAGAGGCTGTGTGAAATCATTGACTTATTGCAAATCACCAAGCCACCAGGACTTACAAACATCAACGAAAACAGAAATCTTTATTAACAATACAATTCATAGCACTGTTATTTTGTGGGAAAATGAGTGTAAAAAAGATCAGAGATTTGAACATTTAGTCAAAGAGTTTATTAGCTGTCATCGTAGGGTCGGTGGAGTGTGTACGTGGACAGATTTTGATGACATGTATAAATATAAAGAAAATCTAAAACAAATCAGATCTATCAAAAAACCCGTAATTCTAGTTTTTAAAAAGTGCTTGTATAAGTTTTGCGACAATGAAATGATCATACACTTAAGTACAGTTGGGGACGAATTAAAAATTGAAATAAGAGAATCAGAAAGAGGTAGTGACAACTACGACATCTGTGGACATTACCAGTATTATGAAGATAAAAAATACCCTTTTGATAGAATGGACGAAATTTTATATCGAGATAGAATATGGATGTCAGTATTCGATAGTTCAAAAGATGTTTACAGTGAATATGTCACCAATGAGACTGACAATATGAATAAGGAAATATTACATCAAAAAGGAAAAATTAATGTATCGGCTAATTGTTCAAACAATGAGGAATACCTAAAAAAAAATATTGAAAATATTGCAGAAAAATCAGGAAAATCGTACATAGCAGTACCTAAAAGGAAACATTCCTTGTCGTGCTCTAATAAATTTGCAGTTGAAGAAAAAAGAGTTACTGGTCACATAGACGACGTAATGGTTAACGGTGTATTTGATACAGCCACATTTAGAATTTGGCTCCGAAATGCTGTAATAAAACAAGCAAATATCAGTTGCAGATTAATATTTACAAATAGTAGACTAAGACATAATGAAAATTTAAAATATGTAACATATGCAAGGTGTGGCTCAAGCGCAGCTGGAAAATGTAAAGAGTTTAAATTTGAAGTTGAAATAACTGATATTGTTGATGTAAGAATAACGAGCAGCGGTACGTCTGTCCCGATTCATACTGGAAAGAAAAGGTCTTACCAACTGAGGGGAGGAGAACGTAAAATATACAAAAAGAAGTTGTTACTAGATCAAGCAAAAACGGTACAGAATGAAGATATGAAACATATAAATATAGATGCTGCTATTGATCTTAATATGCAGTCTGTCAGAACATTAATGACGCTGAGAAAATGTCGATCAGAAGCGTTCAAAGAAGATGACTTGCACTCAAACGACTTGTTAGACCTAATTTTACTGGCAAAAACCGAATCAGTTTCATCCACTGAGGAGGAGAAATATATAAGAAAGGTAGTAGCCTCACCCTTCCAGGTATATATGTTTACAGGTCTGCAAAGAAAGGTAATCGCAAGTAAAAACGTGCCAGCTGGTTATTTTGATGCAACAGGCTCGGTTGCAAGACAAGTGGTCTTATCTAATAACAAACCTATTTTGTATTATGCATTGGTTGTTAATGTTAATGGTGAAATTTTACCTGTCATAGAAATGTTGTCTGAGGTACATGACATAAGCGCCCTAGCTGATTTATTTACAACTTATAAGTATTTCTGCTTGAAATCAAGTAAACAACATTGGCCACTTATTAAAACGTATTGTTTGTGATTGGAGTTGGGCTATGATGATAGGAATTGTTATATCTTGGAACTCGATGGATTTGTTGCAATATCTCCGTATGTGCTACAACATCGTAACGGACAGGAGTGACCCGCAGCAGTATAGAGCTAAAATAACAATACACGCATGCTGTGCACATTTCATGAAAATGGTTAGTGACAGGCTCTCAAAAGAAAATATTTTTTTTTTCTTCTGTATGTCTCCAACCAGCACTATTGCGTGCTGGTTGGAGACATACAGAACCACACATGCTTTTTCTACAACCCACTGCCAAGATATCCGGACAACTGTGAAGTTGGATTTAAAAAATTTAGGACATTTCTCAATGGTCTTCAAAAAACTCAGTACAAGAATGATGGCATGAAAGTAGACAGATGGACATATGTAAAAGGCGAGGGGGCAGTCCAAAGTGATAGCTTTAATTGTGGAATATATGTTATAAATTATATAGAATGTTTTCTGAAAGACCAAAAAATGCCGACGAAAATAAATCCTACTGATTATAGAGAATACTTAAAAAGAGAAATTCTGCAATGGTCAGATAATATGGCAGACATATGCTTACAATGTGGAAAGGGAGAGACTCGATGCAAAATATGGATAATGTGCGACAGCTGCAAACGATGGGCTCACTTCAAACCATGTCTTAAGTATTTAAGTAAAACCCAACATGAGGTTGAGGTAAATGATTTCATATTTATTTGCAAACTTTGCCAACAATTTAAATCGAAATACAACAGGAACCCATGGGAATGAAACAATTAACAACAACACCTGTTTTTAAGGAAAAATATTAGGTCCCGCCCAACGCAAAGAAAAGTGCTTAACGGTTTGGTGGTGGATTGAGTAGCTGCCAATATCGTTATGCACAGTATATTGATAGACAGAAGCCAAGGAAAGAAAGCAATTTTATTAATTTGTATATAGAATTAGCATCAACCACGGTATAGCAAAAATATTAGGTCCCGCCCAACGCAAAGAAAAGTGCTTAACGGTTTGGTGGTGGATTGAGTAGCTGCCAATATCGTTATGCACAGTATATTGATAGACAGAAGCCAAGGAAAGAAAGCAATTTTATTAATTTGTATATAGAATTAGCATCAACCACGGTATAGCAAAAATATTAGGTCCCGCCCAACGCAAAGAAAAGTGCTTAACGGTTTGGTGGTGGATTGAGTAGCTGCCAATATCGTTATGCACAGTATATTGATAGACAGAAGCCAAGGAAAGAAAGCAATTTTATTAATTTGTATATAGAATTAGCATCAACCACGGTATAGCAAAAATATTAGGTCCCGCCCAACGCAAAGAAAAGTGCTTAACGGTTTGGTGGTGGATTGAGTAGCTGCCAATATCGTTATGCACAGTATATTGATAGACAGAAGCCAAGGAAAGAAAGCAATTTTATTAATTTGTATATAGAATTAGCATCAACCACGGTATAGCAAAAATATTAGGTCCCGCCCAACGCAAAGAAAAGTGCTTAACGGTTTGGTGGTGGATTGAGTAGCTGCCAATATCGTTATGCACAGTATATTGATAGACAGAAGCCAAGGAAAGAAAGCAATTTTATTAATTTGTATATAGAATTAGCATCAACCACGGTATAGCAAAAATATTAGGTCCCGCCCAACGCAAAGAAAAGTGCTTAACGGTTTGGTGGTGGATTGAGTAGCTGCCAATATCGTTATGCACAGTATATTGATAGACAGAAGCCAAGGAAAGAAAGCAATTTTATTAATTTGTATATAGAATTAGCATCAACCACGGTATAGCAAAAATATTAGGTCCCGCCCAACGCAAAGAAAAGTGCTTAACGGTTTGGTGGTGGATTGAGTAGCTGCCAATATCGTTATGCACAGTATATTGATAGACAGAAGCCAAGGAAAGAAAGCAATTTTATTAATTTGTATATAGAATTAGCATCAACCACGGTATAGCAAAAATATTAGGTCCCGCCCAACGCAAAGAAAAGTGCTTAACGGTTTGGTGGTGGATTGAGTAGCTGCCAATATCGTTATGCACAGTATATTGATAGACAGAAGCCAAGGAAAGAAAGCAATTTTATTAATTTGTATATAGAATTAGCATCAACCACGGTATAGCAAAAATATTAGGTCCCGCCCAACGCAAAGAAAAGTGCTTAACGGTTTGGTGGAGGATTGAGTAGCTGCCAATATCGTTATGCACAGTATATTGATAGACAGAAGCCAAGGAAAGAAAGCAATTTTATTAATTTGTATATAGAATTAGCATCAACCACGGTATAGCAAAAATATTAGGTCCCGCCCAACGCAAAGAAAAGTGCTTAACGGTTTGGTGGTGGATTGAGTAGCTGCCAATATCGTTATGCACAGTATATTGATAGACAGAAGCCAAGGAAAGAAAGCAATTTTATTAATTTGTATATAGAATTAGCATCAACCACGGTATAGCAAAAATATTAGGTCCCGCCCAACGCAAAGAAAAGTGCTTAACGGTTTGGTGGAGGATTGAGTAGCTGCCAATATCGTTATGCCCAGTATATTGATAGACAGAAGCCAATGAATTGAAGAGATCCAAATAGAACTTGCAACAACCACTGTTTGAAAAAGTTGTTAGGTCCCACAAAAATAATGAGATGTTTCCTGAAGTTGTTGGTAGTGAAACTAGTAGCTACCATTAGTTTTATATTAATTGTAATTATTATAAAGAACCCTAACCCTACAACTAACTACCTCATGCGCCATACTTAACCCCGAAATATACTATACTCTACTTCCACCACCTCATCTCTTTCGAAAAGAATCCTTCTACAACCAGAACCTGCTTAGACGATGGTAATGACCACACGAAGGACGTGTCGCTGTCGTGAGCAACATGTTCTCCTCTTCCTGACAAGATGATTTACTGAAGTGGTAAAGGGATACAATTGTCCCTCAGATTGATATTTAGATTAAACGTATATTTAGATTGTTTATAAGAATACTCTTTACAGGTGAAGTAAAACATTAATAACAAAAAGTAATTTTTAGAAATTGTAAATGTTTTACAGCCGTATTTTTCTTCATTATTATTGTATGGGAATTGTGTCATAACTGACAGAGCGCAGTGAATACATACATACGGTCCTTCTTATTCCATACATGTGTTAGCGTAAATATTTCCATCCACGAATAATTTAATTGTTTTGCTTAAATCATGGCCTGTAAATTCATTCCCATAATATATCATACATGTATATAGACATTTCAGTAACAGTTTCTGCTATTGATGTCCGTAAAATAGGTCCATAGTTGCATGGCAGAGTAAATTTTGTTGGTGTTGGGTATTTGTAATATAAATTTAAAAAACTCGTACATAGCATATTTAGCTTTAAGAAATTGTAATAACATATTTGTTGGTATTATCTTTTAAGTTTGTACCCGTTGAGTTCCAGAGTCTAGAGAAGGAAGAAGAAAAAAGAAGAAAGTGGTGTTTTTTTAGTGTGTATGCCATCAGAATACTATCTGGTGGAGAGCCCCACACTTGTTCGCTTGGTTACGGTAAGACCAAGCGTTCGTGCAGCAATGCATTTTTTCACCACTTAAAAAAAAAAAAAAAAAAAAAAAAAACATGGTTTGTGTCATATTAATTTTACTTTTTGTTATAGCTCTCATTTTTTTAAAATTTCCTGACTACATGGAAAAGAAGTACGAGTATTGTCTAATAAAAAGGTAATGTATTACTTATATAACTAATAAGTACAAAACACAAACAACTTCAATTTCGTTGGTACACGAACACATTTTTGACGTTGGTATATTAAAGTTCAGCTTACAGAGCATCTGTGTACAAAGTTTCATTGCGGGCACTTGTTTGGTTAAGTCTCAGGAGTGACTTTTATACGAGAACGCCCGTCTAACCGTGCATTTAATTTTGACGATAGGACCTCTGACGGCCGACACCACCTTTTTGACGTTGGTATATTAAAGTTCAGCTTACAGAGCATCTGTGTACAAAGTTTCATTGCGGGCACTTGTTTGGTTAAGTCTCAGGAGTGACTTTTATACGAGAACGCCCCGTCTAACGGTGCATTTAATTTTGACGATAGGACCTCTGACGGCCGACACCATCTATTTGACGTTGGTACATTAAAGTTCAGCTTACAGAGCATCTGTGTACAAAGTTTCATTGCGGGCACTTGTTTGGTTAAGTCTCAGGAGCGACTTTTATACGAGAACGCCCCGTCTAACGGTGCATTTAATTTCGACGATAGGACCTCTGACGGCCGACAACACCACCTTTTTGACGTTGGTATATTAAAGTTCAGCTTACAGAGCATCTGTGTACAAAGTTTCATTGCGGGCACTTGTTTGGTTTAGTCTCAGGAGCGACTTTTATACGAGAACGCCCCGTCTAACGGTGCATTTAATTTCGACGATAGGACCTCTGACGGCCGACACCACCTTTTTGACGTTGGTATATTAAAGTTCAGCTTACAGAGCATCTGTGTACAAAGTTTCATTGCGGGCACTTGTTTGGTTTAGTCTCAGGAGCGACTTTTATACGAGAACGCCCCGTCTAACGGTGCATTTAATTTCGACGATAGGACCTCTGACGGCCGACACCACCTTTTTGACGTTGGTATATTAAAGTTCAGCTTACAGAGCATCTGTGTACAAAGTTTCATTGCGGGCACTTGTTTGGTTAAGTCTCAGGAGCGACTTTTATACGAGAACGCCCGTCTAACGGTGCATTTAATTTCGACGATAGGACCTCTGACGGCCGACACCACCTTTTTGACGTTGGTATATTAAAGTTCAGCTTACAGAGCATCTGTGTACAAAGTTTCATTGCGGGCACTTGTTTGGTTTAGTCTCAGGAGCGACTTTTATACGAGAACGCCCCGTCTAACGGTGCATTTAATTTCGACGATAGGACCTCTGACGGCCGACACCACCTTTTTGACGTTGGTATATTAAAGTTCAGCTTACAGAGCATCTGTGTACAAAGTTTCATTGCGGGCACTTGTTTGGTTAAGTCTCAGGAGTGACTTTTATACGAGAACGCCCGTCTAACCGTGCATTTAATTTTGACGATAGGACCTCTGACGGCCGACACCACCTATTTGACGTTGGTATATTAAAGTTCAGCTTACAGAGCATCTGTGTACAAAGTTTCATTGCGGGCACTTGTTTGGTTTAGTCTCAGGAGCGACTTTTATACGAGAACGCCCGTCTAACGGTGCATTTAATTTCGACGATAGGACCTCTGACGGCCGACACCACCTTTTTGATGTTGGTATATTAAAGTTTCAGCTTACAGAGCATCTGTGTATAAAGTTTCATTGCGGGCACTTGTTTGGTTAAGTCTCAGGAGTGACTTTTATACGAGAACGCCCGTCTAACCGTGCATTTAATTTTGACGATAGGACCTCTGACGGCCGACACCACCTATTTGACGTTGGTATATTAAAGTTCAGCTTACAGAGCATCTGTGTACAAAGTTTCATTGCGGGCACTTGTTTGGTTTAGTCTCAGGAGCGACTTTTATACGAGTACGCCCCGTCTAACGGTGCATTTAATTTCGACGATAGGACCTCTGACGGCCGACACCACCATTTTGACGTTGGTATATTAAATTTCAGCTTACAGAGCATCTGTGTACAAAGTTTCATTGCGGGCACTTGTTTGGTTAAGTCTCAGGAGTGACTTTTATACGAGAACGCCCGTCTAACCGTGCATTTAATTTTGACGATAGGACCTCTGACGGCTGACACCACCTATTTGACGTTGGTATATTAAAGTTCAGCTTACAGAGCATCTGTGTACAAAGTTTCATTGCGGGCACTTGTTTGGTTTAGTCTCAGGAGCGACTTTTATACGAGAACGCCCCGTCTAACGGTGCATTTAATTTCGACGATAGGACCTCTGACGGCCGACACCACCTTTTTGACGTTGGTATATTAAAGTTCAGCTTACAGAGCATCTGTGTACAAAGTTTCATTGCGGGCACTTGTTTGGTTAAGTCTCAGGAGCGACTTTTATACGAGAACGCCCCGTCTAACGGTGCATTTAATTTCGACGATAGGACCTCTGACGGCCGACACCACCTTTTTGACGTTGGTATATTAAAGTTCAGCTTACAGAGCATCTGTGTACAAAGTTTCATTGCGGGCACTTGTTTGGTTTAGTCTCAGGAGCGACTTTTATACGAGAACGCCCCGTCTAACGGTGCATTTAATTTCGACGATAGGACCTCTGACGACCGACACCACCTTTTTGACGTTGGTATATTAAAGTTCAGCTTACAGAGCATCTGTGTACAAAGTTTCATTGCGGGCACTTGTTTGGTTTAGTCTCAGGAGCGACTTTTATACGAGAACGCCCCGTCTAACGGTGCATTTAATTTCGACGATAGGACCTCTGACGGCCGACACCACCTTTTTGACGTTGGTATATTAAAGTTCAGCTTACAGAGCATCTGTGTACAAAGTTTCATTGCGGGCACTTGTTTGGTTAAGTCTCAGGAGCGACTTTTATACGAGAACGCCCCGTCTAACGGTGCATTTAATTTCGACGATAGGACCTCTGACGGCCGACACCACCTTTTTGACGTTGGTATATTAAAGTTCAGCTTACAGAGCATCTGTGTACAAAGTTTCATTGCGGGCACTTGTTTGGTTTAGTCTCAGGAGCGACTTTTATACGAGAACGCCCCGTCTAACGGTGCATTTAATTTCGACGATAGGACCTCTGACGGCCGACACCACCTTTTTGACGTTGGTATATTAAAGTTCAGCTTACAGAGCATCTGTGTACAAAGTTTCATTGCGGGCACTTGTTTGGTTTAGTCTCAGGAGCGACTTTTATACGAGAACGCCCCGTCTAACGGTGCATTTAATTTCGACGATAGGACCTCTGACGGCCGACACCACCTTTTTGACGTTGGTATATTAAAGTTCAGCTTACAGAGCATCTGTGTACAAAGTTTCATTGCGGGCACTTGTTTGGTTAAGTCTCAGGAGTGACTTTTATACGAGAACGCCCGTCTAACCGTGCATTTAATTTTGACGATAGGACCTCTGACGGCCGACACCACCTATTTGACGTTGGTATATTAAAGTTCAGCTTACAGAGCATCTGTGTACAAAGTTTCATTGCGGGCACTTGTTTGGTTTAGTCTCAGGAGCGACTTTTATACGAGAACGCCCCGTCTAACTGTGCATTTAATTTCGACGATAGGACCTCTGACGGCCGACACCACCTTTTTGACGTTGGTATATTAAAGTTCAGCTTACAGAGCATCTGTGTACAAAGTTTCATTGCGGGCACTTGTTTGGTTAAGTCTCAGGAGTGACTTTTATACGAGAACGCCCGTCTAACCGTGCATTTAATTTTGACGATAGGACCTCTGACGGCCGACACCACCTATTTGACGTTGGTATATTAAAGTATAATTAAAGTATATTAACGGGAATTCTTTGTGGTAAGTAATAAATACGATTAACTGTGTAGATTTTGTGAAAGATCGTTTTTTAATAATTAGTTTTATACTATTATTTCAGATTTTGAATGTTTGTTAGCGCCTTCAGATTGTTGACTGCAAAATTGTTGCACGGAATACAGACGGACGATAAAGTGACGCTAACTTCACGGTGGTTTACATCCATATAGGGAGTGTGTGGCAGAAATTCTGCTTGGTAATGTGTAGACACCGCTACTATACTAAATTTTTATTTAGAATTGTAATCCATTTTATTTTTATAGTAATGACCTTATTTTTTATTAATTAAATTTAAAAGGTTTGTTATTTTTATTACTGTTAAAGTTGACTGAACTTAACTTGTTTAATATTAATGTTTTAATACTGAGCAGTCACAACATTTCAAGTGGCAATATATTTTGCATTGTATGCATTATAGACGGTTTAATAATTTTATTGTCTTCATAAAGGGCCAAAATATCCTTATAAAGGGTAGCAATACTTTTAATTCTTAAAAACGTTTACACAATTTAACTTCTTATTTTTTAGTGAAGGCCAGGAAAATTAGGCCTTACTCTCACCTAAAATAGTAAGTCTACGATGAAACAAATCAGAATCTACAAGATTAGTATTCTATGATTTGTGATTTAGCATCCTGCCTGTGCATTTTCAAATACGTACGTGAGCTAGTCAACATTTTTAAATATATGAATAATTTTAATACTGAGAATGAAATACGGTAACTCAAACTTAATTAGCTGTAATGCTGAGCTTTCAGAAACATTGTAGAAAAAATTAATTTCACTGATTTTTTTCAATATCTTATCGGACTGTTTATTAAAATCCATGAATCGTCCATCAATCTCTTTGTTATTAGCCGTTAAAATTGGACTATCCTACTTACTTTGAAGAATAACTATAAATTTTAGAGCTCCGTTTCCGTTTCTGGTGACAAGAGTAGTACCGTAACATTTGGAAAACGTGATAGGTTTTATTTTGAAGTGAAAACTTCTTTAGGGCGCGTTGAGCGTTTTGGTAGAGGGTAAAATCCTCGGTTCGCGTCACCGACATGCTAATGATACTAACCTGCATGAAAAAGTCAGTCTCGCTGTGTTTTTTAACCGTAGACTTGGCCGCGGACTACTAACCTGCATGAAAAAGTCATTCTCGCTGTGTTAACCCATTCGTGACTGAATAAATTACTTTTATTTTTTGGACCACAGGACTGGATATTTTCCATGCTTTCGTGTAAGAACAGGTGCACTTTGCATAACACTTACTGGTATAACATGCTATGAATATTATAAATTTACCTTAGTTATTCCTTGTTATTATATGAACACAAAATGTTAGTTTTTTTAAAATATACATATATTTACACTATTTACAAATTTTTATTGTACTTCTTTAGAAGTTTGGTTTGAGTGTGAAACACACCTCAAAACATGTTTCCAGATGAAGTGGAACATGACACTTTTTACACTGGTACACTGTTTCACTTCTTTTCTCCTGTGAGGCACAAACTTTACATTTTCTTGAGGGCCTGGCTTTGGTGGTTTGAGGTATCTTTTCAATAAAATGCCCCCAAAACTTTCCTTGAAGGGCGCAGTGGGGATTCCCCACAAGCGGGAGGCCTACCAGCAGTTGATCTGGGAGGTAGCTGCACATTCTGCAGTATTTCTCTGCCAAATTAGTTCTGAATGTTGAGATTGATTGTTTTTTCCCAGTCATTATATTATGCAACTGTTAGACAATTTATATATAGCAACATCAAAGAGATAGAAAAAAAATCTTTTTGTATCCTTTTACGGTTCTTCGCATCACTGGGAAGGAGGACAATCTCTGATCTTGTTTATCAACCCCACACATTGATTGGTTATAATCAACCACAACATTTGGTTTGAGAGTTGATTTGGGTTAGGCCTACTTCTTTCTCTTTGAGAAACGACATCTACAAAGTCCGGTCGCTCATGGATAGTAGATAGCATTGTGACATCCTTCCTGTCCTTCCATTTGAGACACAACATGTTTTGGGTGGAACTAAAGGTAAGCTCTCCTTTTTCAACTTCTGTTTTTTCATATCAGCAGGTAAATTTTGCCTGTTGGCCCTGACAGTCCCTAAAGCATATGACTGTCTCTCCAGAAGCTCCTTGAAGAGTTTTGGTGAACTGTACCAGTTGTCCATGAACAGTACACGCCCTTGATCCCAAAAGATCTGAACATAAGTCCAAGACAACTTGTTCACTGACTGAGAACTCTTGACTAAGCCTAGCAGTAGTTTCTTTCCCCGTATAGATTTTAAAATTATAACAGTACCCAGATTTTGAATCACATACTTTATAGATTTTTATCCCAAACCTGGCTCTTTTTGATGGGTTGTTGTATCCAAGAAAGCCTTCCCCGAAACATCATCAAACTCTCATCAATACAAATATGGGCTATCAGGGGTGAAAATCTTTTTGAAAACTAGTAAGAGATAATCAACTATGGGCCTGATTTTTCTCAATTTGTCTGTCGGGTTTAGAGACGATGAAAAATGGAGATACCTTGAAATCAATTTGAACCGGTCCCTTGCCATGGTTTCACCAAATATGGGCATACACTTTACTCTTCTAGTTGGATTCTGGGCTAATAAGATAACTAAGGCAAAATATGCCTTTAGTTTCATTTACAGACATGTATTTCCATTTAGACACTCTGTTATTGTCCTCCCTCTCCCAATCCTAGGCTATCACTGGCATATTTGTTCGTTTTCATTACATACCTGAGCCCAAAAGGTTTTCGTCACAGAAGTAATTGAACACATCTGATTCAGTGCAGTTTTCTCCCTAAAAGCCTCGAAATGATAGGATTTATTCCCATGATTGCCGGAAAAACGCATTTTACTAACAGTATTTGGTCCAACACCTCCACGCAAAATCACAAGGCCTGGCCGGTGGGGTTTTCGTCACTTTCATTATCACTGCTGTCATCGTTTTGTACCATCATACATTTCATTATTTTCATGTATTATGTCATCTTGTTCACTGTCACTTTCCTCATCACCACTTTCATCTAAAACATTAAGCAACGTAAGCCGCAAAATCATCCGAATTTACAAACACATCATTCCGGTCGCGAGACGCCATCTTGACTGTCTACAAACGAAAGAAAGCTGTTTTGCCAAGATGATTTTGAGGCAATATCAGATGTTTTTCAGCAACGAAGAAGAAGAAAAGCGTAGACAAAAATATTGAGAACAAAATATGCAGCAAATGTGAATGCCTCTGCGATCTATCGGCAATATATTCAACTACGTCGATGTCGTGTCTAGCGGACGGGCGCTGCCCGTCTTTAGTCATTGGGCCGCGCAAAGTGAAGGACGGAAACTGCCCGTCCAACGTCTTGAATGGTTAAAACTGTCCCGGCGGAGTATGAAAACAGACTGCGAAAATCAGTGACCTTTACGGCTTCCTCTCGCGATTTAAAAGTGAAGCCAATGTCGTACAATTCTGTAAGATGCGTCAAATTAAAGCTCTTAATATTAGCAATCTATTGGTTACATGTTTAAATATTTAAAAAATTTCGAAATAATTTTGATTATTGTTTACATTTTACATAGCGTTTACAATGACAAGAAAAAAGTAGTAAGCGAGGATTTTTTTTATTTTTTGGTCAGACAAAATTTGTCAGCGAGAAAGTTGTGTGAAAATAGATGAATATTTTTTTTGTAATTTATCATTTTTTTATTGGAAGTTTAGTTTAGCCTGTAGTAGCGTATGAAGTGATGAGTGAACGTTTCTGCCGGAACTGTAGTTGGCGCATTGGCTCACTGATACCGTATTAACTCAATAAATTAGTTTATTGTGCAATAAAAATACCTTTACGAAAGAACCAAGTTAATTTAACTAATTTATTAGTTTTAAAAATATTGTGGGTTTAATTGTTATTGCAATTATATACTTTATCCGTAGCAATAACTGTATTATTTACAACGGTGTTCAACTCACTGTTGTTCACTCGGTGTTTACTCACTTATAAATGAATAATGAAAACAACGAATATATTTTTAAAACATTTTTTAAATATTTGTACGAATATTTGTATTTAAAATTTAGCATTATTCATTTTAATTATGATTTTAATATTTAACCTCTTCGTCATGAAATGAGTATTATTACGGTATAAGATTTATCTTACTAGCGTGGTAAAATAGATTTCTAGTTATTTGATAATATTTTTTCGTGGATTTTAAAATTGGAAAATCAAAAACGCGTCACATTTACAATTACAGATGTACTGCTACTATAACGTATTGTTAATTACTCTCAACCTAATAGTTCCGTTTTCACTTCTATCGGCAGTCCCACGACTGCTACTGTTTTTTTTTTTTTTTTTTTTTTTTTTTTTTTTTTTTTTTTTTTTTTTTTTTTTTAATTAGATTAACCAAAAATCGTATCAGGATTGGATGAACTTAATTCTGAATTTGGCTTTGTGCAGGATTACAACTACCTTATTTACAAGTACGAGCTCAGCCAATCGATTGCTAAATTTCTAACGTGCCGAGTAGAAAGCTTGCCAATTGGTATTTCAGCATTTCTAGAATATAAAAGAAAATATTTACAAATTTTCAGCAGTTATTAATCAGAAGCTTTAATAAATTGACAAACATGCATTGGCAATCTCTATCATCTCAGTTGCCTCTATGTGTAAACATGAAATCAATGTTGTTTAAATTACTGAAGACATTTTACCTTTCTACTACTATTATATAGAGATCTATTTATTTTCAAATGTTTATTAGCCGGTTAGATATTGTTTACAATGATGATCAAGACCAATAATAAGTGTAGCATCACTCCTTCTAAAAAGAGGCTTAAAACTGACAATATTAGCGTTTTGGAAAGGGCAACTGTTTATTATCATGTAAACGAAATCCAGTAATGCTCGATTTATCTCTTTGTAACCAAATTTTAAGACTTTCGTACATTAAATGATCAATCACAGGAGACGCTTTTAGATTGAAATTCCGAAACAGATTCCGTATTGTTTCTTCATCTATTAGGGATGTTAAGTGGTAGAGAGGACTTTTAAGTCCTAACTTCGCCTCTGTAAATAAAGGCATTTTTCATTTCATTTTTTCATTTTTCATTTCATTTCATTAGCCTGCGAGTATCTAAATACGGTATGAGTTATTGATTTGCTTAACAACAAAAACAATTCTTCTTAATGATTTTTACGTTTCTTTGATTTTGACACATATACTTATACTTTCGAATTATTCATTAAAACACTTACTAACTAAAATTCTATTATTGATTATTTTACTCAAGTCTACTTTAAGTCATGTTTTGAACATTCTCATTATATTTTCTCTAAAGATCACATTGGATACTGAGTACTCTTCAGTACATTAACCATCTAGTACGCACCGGTGCGTCTGCCGTAGTCAATGTGTTAATGTCTTACGATATTAATACAAGTTAATTATATTAACCCACATTATACATCTCACAGTCAGTTCAATATTAACTAGTTTTATATATCCATACACGAACGTTTAGTTGATGCATTGATGATTGTAATCGTTTTGTTGTCTTCATGTATTTAGACAATAAAAACAAATTAAAATAGGTTTAACAAAACAAATATACATGTGTCTAAAAATGCTTGATCTATTAAAAGCATTTTTTTTAAATAGGAGTTCTGGTCTATAAATTAAATATGATATTTGGCGACATATTTATCTGGTTTATGAAACGGTTAAACAGAGATATCATTAGCACCTTAGGTTTTATTAGTTTGTGCAACTATGCTACGAGACATATTATTGCAAGTGTGACAGTTGGGCTGTAGCACTTATTAGCAATGTAAAGCAATCTCAATCAATAATTTTAATACTAGTGTCACTGCAAACTAATTTTGTATACTCATATGAAGTTTTTTAAACAATATATGTTAGGCCTAAACGATTAATTTGCCAGCCAAGGCTTACAGTGATATGTTTCGTACTAGTTTTAAGGCCATGTCACACTGCCGTGGCGTCGCGTCCGTCCATCTGCGGATGGATTTTTAAAATAATCGCTAACCATGTTGTCAAATAGGACAAGTCACACTGACATAACCGACGTGGCGCAACGTTCGTCGCGTCGGCCACCGTCTGCTGCGCTATGCGGCTGGAGCGATCCTTGCTCCTTGGCCGACGTCGGCGATGCTACGAAGGCTCGCGCATGCGCATAAAGCACCTCCCCAACCCCCTCACAGGGGCACCGCGCGCTCTTGCCACTGCCTACTCCTTTTATTTTATATTTTTAATAATTTGTTTAAAAAAACCTTGCGCGAAGCTCTAAAACAGCCCGACACTCCAGGATGAAATGACCGCCAGTTCTAGGGTTAATGAATACTCTGGTGTCATGTTTATATGCAATCATTTTATTTGTTATTTTTCATATTATGTTTGATCTATAACAAAATTAAATAGGCCTTATTTTAAAAACATAAAGACTTATTAAAAAACTGAAAACACCAACACAAAAATTACAAAATAATCCTTTGAAGTGCATCTTATATATAAAAACCAATAGTTTTAAAGAGGTATATCAAAGTATTGAATGTCCTAATTACTAAGTTCATAATAGAAATAGTATTGCATGTAATAATGAAAATATAATTTTGATAATAATAATTATTAATGAATACGCTCCAGAACAATAAATTAATTTTGTAGAGCTATAACAAACTATTAATTCCACTATCAGTGTATAACTAAACAAATTCAAAGTAGTTGAAATGCATAAGCAACTCCTAGAAAGACGTGGCGTTGGCCGCGGACGCGGACGCGTGTCTGGTAGTTTGACGGGATTCGAGACCGTCGCGGCATACGCGGACGTTCATACTATGGATGGACGGACGCGACGCCACGGCAGTGTGACATGGCCTTTAGTAATCAATCAAAGCTGGAACTCCGTTCACAATGTTGACTGACGACACGACATAGCAACTACCATTGGCAAGTCAGCACATTACTAAAGAATTCTGTTGACTAGCATTTGTTATTAATCTCAGTAGACGGATTTTATCATTATTAAAACGAAATGAAACTATTGATTACATGATTTCTCTGTATTATCGGAAGTAGTAAAACTGTAAATACAAGACATTATATTATTATAATATACATAACCCAATACTTTAAGATTCATTCTCCAAAAGTATTTAATTTTATAGTTACTATGTTTTACGACCTAGTTTACCATATAGGTAAATATATTTTTATTTTTTAAATATATTCTCCCTGTGCTTGAGTAAAATGTGTATCAAACAAATCTATATATAATACAACAAAACTATCATTTTCACAAGAACCAATTAAATATTATGACTAATATAAAGTTTTACAACAAAAGATAAATAGATATACAAATTAAGAAAAATAAAATAATAATTAATAGTAACACAAGTATATAAAACATTTTATTGATATGGAACCACAATAGAGAGAGGTTCTGGGGAGTGCTCTGAGGTTTCATGGCAAAAGTAGTTTGCTGTGTTGTGTGAAATAGAAAAACGTTGTTTATTCTTTTCGTTTAGTTAGGTTATGTTTTTGTTTGGTTACATGTTATGAAGTTATAACCTCAAAGAGCTAATTGTCGAGCTTCATTTAGATTCTTATAATAGTTCAGTGTTAATACACAGTTTTTGTAGCTGTACGAATAAAAATATTGTGATTTTAATGTCAGACATGAATTCATCAGAGGAAGACATACCTTCATTAATTCCTGCTCAATATAAACCTGTGCCAGTAAGTAACAATAATTACAGGTTATTTGGGTGCAGGAAAAACAACACTCCTTAATTACATTTTGAAAGAGCAACACAATAAAAGGATAGCAGTGATATTAAATGAATTTGGAGAAGGTATTTTATCATAATATTTAGATAATGGGTAGATTATTCTGAAATAACAATAAAAATTAAACATTCCTAATTTACTTCCAAGTCTTGGGTATTAATAACACCAAATTTATAACTATAGGAAATAACTGATTATTTAATAGGATTCTATTCACTTTGCTATATTATTAATGGCAGCTAATACACACTAGGAGTTAGGAGGGATAATGTCAAGTGGATATATCCTATTTCAATCATGTTTTAATTTCTGAGTCCAAAATTGCATTATTTTATACATTGTTATATTTAACACCAGCTGCCATCAACTGATTAGATCCCTACCAATCTTTTGGAACTGCCAGTGGTACTCGAAATTTGCAGAAAATTATTACACTACAATTCAACTCAAATTAAAGCCTGAGTTGTTCTATTTGATAAGTTCAACCGACATAGTTAAAAAAAAATTAGTTTATTCTGTAGTACTACTTTGAGTGGGTAGGGTACGATAAGCGGACCCGGTTTTTTTATATAGAAGAATGTAATCATCGATACCTAATATTTTCATCTCAAATCCTACACCATCAATCGATATAAAAGTATCTATATTCCTCAATAACAATCATATGTTTTAAATTAAAATATTAATTTAATATTTACAGTGATCAAACAAATTATTATAACCAAAATTAGGAAAACTGAAGACGACCATATTTGCTCCTCTCACAGTTACAGTTGTTTCTTTCCCACAAATTTCACATAATGGGTTTTTCAGTACGAGTCCATGTTGAAGTCACAAAAAAAAAACATGTCTTATCATCTTTCAAAGCATTGTCCGTTTAGTTTTCTAAAACTTACTGTCATTTTTAATAGTATAATGTTACTTATAAATAATTGAAATATTACAGTACAAGTATTATTTGAAAGTGTTTACAGCTGTTGATGTAGATTATTTAAGATAATGGTTCAAAATAATTAATCAGTATCTCAGTATTGATTGATTATATCGATGGTTATGATTAAGTAATATTGTTTACCAATTTCGATATAAAAAACCGGGTCCGCTTATTGTACCCTACCCCTTTGAGTCGCTGTTGATATACTTCTGTGCTGGCCATGGTATTTGCTGCTATCAGATGCCCGGTTCCATATGATTGCGCTTGTAATTTTGAAATATCTTATTCATTTCAGAGTTATAATAACTATTGTTACTGATACAATTTGTGTAATTTATGGAAACATTTCTTTTTATCTGTAGTGGACTGGGGTAGGGTACGATAAGCGGACCCGGTTTTTTTTATATCGAAGAATGTAATCATCGATACCTAATATTCGCATCTCAAATCCTAGACTATCAATCGATATAAAAGTATCGATATAGTCTGTTTCCTGCAACAGTGATAGGCTACCCTAAAGCTCAGCAAATTGACAGGGAAAACACACACCTTTACATTTCTGTTTCTGCTAAACAAACACCAATTATCTGTAATCCATGCCTTATATCTCCAAGATAAACAGATCTATCATGTAAATGGGTTTCTCTCAACTTAATAAATTAAATGAAAATTTAGGAACTATGTTATAACAAATATAACATTTATAACTTCTTGCATTTTGACGAAATTGTTCTCCATGAATTCTCTGTTAATTGTTCACGAATTCTAACATTACTCTTAAATCTTTTTAGGTAAGAGAATACTGTATAGATCTATGGCAGGTGTATATTCAAATAACACGATCCATAATATATTACTCGTATATACCCGAATGCATACAATAATGTACTTACTTAATGATCAAGATCATGTTTAGCTATCTTTTCAACTCATTAATAATGAAAGAAATGTAGTAGACAATATATTTCTCTAAAGTCTGTATATAGCATATAGTTTTTCCAGTTTCAATTTAAATCTATAATTAAATCTTAAATTATTTCCTTAAAAAAATTTCCTTAGCAAGGACAAAGCTTGTTCTGAAAAAAAAACTCAATGTATCCAGTCTGCCATGGCCCATTCCCCCCAAACCATTCAAAGATGTTTACTCATATAGCAAAGAGATCTGTGGTAACCATGGGTGACTCGAATTACTGGTAACAAACAACCAACAGGCTATTAGAGTTAGGACCCTACTTAAATGAAATTGTTAGGCATGACTTGTAGATGTCTGGAGGGTCAATTAAATGTGCCAAAGGAAAGCCATCATACTGCAAGGAAGATAAAATCTCTAGTATTTTCCAGATGTTAGGCTGCTATCTAAAAAAATGCTTAAAATAGTACTTTTGAGATTTCTGGATAAATAAATACCATTTTAAGGGCAAAAATCATAAAAAATAAGGTTATCATTGCTTGTGCACAATTTATTTTTCCCAATGCATAAATAAAAGTAAATTTAAACAATTAATTGTTTGATTAATTGAATTGAAATTATTATTAAAACTTAAATGTCATTTGACACATATAAAAAATAATATTTGTTAACATGTCATTATGAAGCAGTTAGAATACCTGTTCCTTCTCTCCTTAACTTCTTTTTCCATGTGCAATGTACTTAGAAATAAAAAATGTATTAAAATATCATCTTGAATCAATATGAAACTTAATTTTAATATGATTGCTTAAATTGTTTTCTTATCACAGTTTTCAAAATAGAAATATTTAATGTATTTTATTAACTTTATATATTTGAGGCTTGTTTTGGCCATTCATAAAATATTTATTTATCTGTCAAAATAAATTCCTAACTTTACAGGAAGTGCTTTGGAAAAAAGTGTTTCAATTGGACAAGAGGGTGAACTCTATGAAGAATGGCTTGAGCTGCGAAATGGGTGCCTTTGCTGTTCTGTGAAGTGAGTTGACTTCTATATTTTGATGCATTATTTCAATGGGTTAATGTTATTCATATTACAGGTGCCAAATTGATTAAGATCTTCAAGTTTCTAAGCTCTGTGAGTGGTTAGAGGTGGTTGAACTGCTCAAAAACCATTGGAGCGTTGACGTGCAGCAGAGAATACCTTTGCTGATCATCCTTCATCTCTTTTCCAATATGGCTTGTCCTAAATTCCGGTGTAGTTCGTCATAATATTACCCTGTTGTTGTTGTCCTGTTGTCAATGTAATCAATAATCAGTATACCCTTGGAATCCCAGAAAACTGTGGCCATCACTTTTCTGAACTTCCTAGATGGTGGAGATCCCTTACACCGCCGCCACTGCCATGAACTACTGCTTGATTTCAGGATTCCATTGGTAAAGTCATGTTTCATCCCCAGTCACTAGTTGGGCCATCAAGTCTTCTGGGTCATTTTCATAGAGGCGCAAAAACTACCAAGAGAAAGTTACACGATGATGAATAGAGAGGTTTCAAGGAACCCATCTGAGCTGAGACTTTGAACATGCCCAGAACATAATGAATTATCGTGAATGCACGTGAATAGCAACTTCAGAGACCTTCATTAGCTGATTTTCCAAAGTGAGGGTTTTAGCATGGGCAACATGATCTGGATCAGTCGAGGTGGAAGGTCTCCTTGACCGTGAGTCGTCTTTCATGGTTACGTGTCTACGCTCAAACTCATTGAACCACCAAGATATTGTAGAAAAAGGACATTTATCATTGTACACATTCACCATTCTATTGTACATTTTCTTCGTGGAACTCCCCTCTTTACATAAAAATCAATTACACTGCAGTATTCAGATTTAAACTCACTGGAATCTTGTATGTTTGTTGAGCGGCTGCAGAACTCAGATTGAACTAAAGGTGATATTAGGAATGCACTTTCTTAGAGAGATAAGATAAGGAATCAGGCTAATAGATAAGCCAGGGTTGTTTCCTTTATACCTTAGTTGCAAAACTTTTTGATCTGCCCTTGTATCTTAAAAATGTACATTTTTAAGACTATTAAAAAATAAAATTATCAAATGGTGTTTCACTGAATTTTAACTTATTTTCAAAAATCAACATATTCAGAAGTAAATTAAACTTTTTTGATTCTGTTTTGTGATATGTTATTAAAGTCTCAGCTAAAACCAAGCTATATAAAAGCCATTCTGAACTCTAATTTGATGGTTCCAATGTGATAAATTTGGGGCAACCAGCACAAAATCTAGTGGTGATCGTGTCCTGAATGAGATACTTGACACCATACCAAGCTACAATTGAACTACAACTTCCAGTAATATCGAGTGTTTGTTCCTGCACAGTGCCATCTCATTACATTCTTATTGTTAGTGTTTAAATTCCTTCTAATTACCCAGCTTCTGATCAACCTGATTTCAATAACACTATTGATGAATCCTCTATGTATACTGATTACATTATGTTGTTGGTTGGTGACTTCACCTTCTATCACATGGACTGGAGTGATCACAGATACATTTCAGGATTGGAATCATGTTGTCTCATATCACATTTTTGGCTTGGTTACATTTTTTACTGATTGAGTGAGAAAGGCTTTTATTTCAATACCAATTGAAAGATGAGGTTTTATACTATAAAATTGGAACTCCTTGGATCGTTACATTAGAGCAATAATTATAAGTAAATATAGAATGATTGTTTCATTATAACAGTATACTTTTCAATTAAAAGTTTGCAGTATTTTTTATTGGTTGTTGTGTCAAGCTATTGTGTTTTAATGACCGACCAATGCCACCTTAAGCATAACTTGTAAGCTTAACTCTGCAAGCTTAACTTGTAAGTTTTTGGTGGTGGTTCGGGATTCACCTTTAAGCCGTTGGTCCCCCATTCTATTTATTTCACTTTCTTTCAAACTCAAAGCTAATTTCAAATGTTAGTAGTCAGTTATTCAAATAATAAGAAAGAAACATTATCTTGTTCATTTAAGTGAAAATAAAATCACAATTGAAATTTCAGGGATAATGGAATTAAGGCAATTGAGAATCTGATGGCCAAAAGAGGAAAGTTTGACTACATTCTTCTAGAAACAACAGGCCTCGCTGATCCAGGTTGGTTTTCATACTAAGAGATAATACAAGTTGTACATATTGTTAATGAAATTATTAGAATAGTGAAATAGTTAATACTGGGTGGCGCAAAAAGGATGGTCGGATTTGAACTGCGTAGTACCAGTGGAAGGTGAGGAGGCGGGACCACTGCCGGCCATCTGCAAGTCGGCCATTACACCCAGTTTGCCACGAGATGGCGCAGTGGACGGTCGAGCATCGTGTTTTTGCTGTGGAACAGTTTTTCAGAAATAATGAATCTTTTATTACCGTGCAACGATTGTTTCGACAACGTTTTGGTGTAGCGCGTGATGAACCCATTCCAGATCGCAGATCCATATCACGTTGGGTGACTGCATTCCGGACAACAGGGTCTGTCATGAGTGGTAAATCTACTGGGCGTCCACGTACGGCAGTTACTCCACAGAACATTGAGAATGTTAGAGCGTCAGTGCTTCACAGTCCGCGTCTTTCCACCAGGCGTCATGCTCAAACTTTGGGCCTCAGCCGTCGTTTGTTGCAGCGCATTTTAAGCCGTGAGTTACAGTTTCACCCATACAAAATTATGATCACGCAAAAGCTCTATGATCGTGATTTTGAGCACCGAAGACGATTTTGTGAAACAATGTTGGACATTTTGTACTCTAATAATGATGTTGTGCTTTTAATGTCAGATGAAGCCCATTTCCATTTAGACGGCTATGTCAACAAACAAAACTGTAGGTTTTGGGCAGCAACTAATCCCCAGAGAATTGCACCAAAAGCCTCTTCATAGTGCTAAAGTAACAGTCTGGTGTGGAATGTCAAAATTGGGGATTGTTGGTCCTTATTTTTTTGAGGAGAACAACGCTACAGTCACTGTGAACTCGGAACGTTACGTTAACATGCTACGTAGCTTTTTGGGGTCGAAACTGCGAGAGTTACGTGTAAATCGAGATCGAATTTGGTTTCAACAGGACGGGGCCACGGCCCACACAGCCAATGACTCCATGTGTGTCTTAAGGCGGATGTTCCCCCACCACATCATCTCGCGTTTTGGAGATGTCCACTGGCCCGCTAGATCACCTGACCTCTCAGCCTGTGATTTTTTTCTTTGGGGATACCTAAAGTCAAAAGTCTACGTAAACAAGCCCCGAAACTTAATTGATCTGAAGGAGGCAATTAGTGCGGAAATTATGGCAATTCAAGAAGAAACTGTAGTGAAAGTGATGGAAAATTTCAAGGAAAGACTTGTGGAATGCATCACCGAGGAAGGACACCATCTTCCGGAAGTTATTTTCCGTACATGAATTTTGGAGGTTATTTCTTGTAATTGGGTGCCTGGGAGCATTTAGTTACGTAATTGAATAAAATTAATTTGTAAAACTGATGGAGTTATAGTTATTTAAAATCCGACCATCCTTTTTGCACCACCCAGTATAAAGTATACATTAGTTGTGTAATTATGTATAAATTAAAATAAAACAAGTATGTAAAAAGTAAATTTTTGTGGAAATTTGTAAAAATAGATATTCGTACTCAAATTGTTATAACTGAGTATATTTTGTTTATTTGGTTTTGTACAAAATGTGTCAAATAAATATTTTAGAACTATATGTGTAGGTGTGAATAGGTACTCTAAAAATGTCAGAGTTATAAACCATTTAAATTAAAAACACATCTATTGAATTGAATTTGAATTGAATTGAATTTATTTTGAATTGAATTGAATTTGAATTGAATTGAATTTATTTTCATGTCTTTAGGCCTTGTGAGCCAATGGACACAGTCATCTTACAATTAATCAGTCAGCATAATATTATATACTAGAGTAACTTATAAACTAAACACCAACAATGTTGAGTCAACAAGAAAACAAATAATCAACAAGTCAATAACAAAAAATATAAAAAATCTATAAAATTGATAACAAGATAAAATCCTAAAATATAAAATTTAAAAACAAGACAAAAATCAACAAGATAGAATCAACGAGATAAAATTTAGTAGATAAATAAAAATGTGGACTTTCTTAAGTTAAAAACTACAATCTACATTTTTACAAGTCAGGTACTCATTGATTGAATAGAAAGGGTTTTTTACAAGCCAAATGGAAATAACCTGTTTGAATTTCTTTAAGTCTACAGAATTTGCCATACGACCGAGTTTATTAAAAAAAGGTAATGGATAAATAACCAAAGTTCTTTTGAGTTTTGCTTAATCTACAGTAATCTTTGTCTAGTAAATGCCTATTTCTAGTATTGTGAGAGTGCACATCACTCCTATGGACAAGATCATTTGAATTCTTCTTAATATAAACAAGACAGGTGTATATATAAAGATTTATTACTGTAAGAATGGATTCTTGTATAAATAAAGGTCTACAACTAGCACTTCTGTCTGAGTTTGTTAAAATCCTAATTGCTTTCTTTTGTATTAGAAGAACTCTATCAATTCCAACTCCGTTTCCCCAAAAAAGTAAGCCGTATAAGAGTATGCTGTTAAAAAAGGCAAAATAAGAGTTTTTTTAAGTATTCTTTAGGTACAAAGTGTTTTAGCTGTCTTAACAAAAATACAACTCTAGATAATCTAGAACAAACTTGGCTAATGTGATCTGACCATGTTAGTTTACTATCTAAGACAATTCCCAACAGTTTGACATTAGGTAAAAAAGTGCACTGATCGGGTTGTAGTGCAAATAATATTTGTTGTGTCTTACATTCATTCAGAGCAAGTTCATTAGCCTGAAACCATGTCCTAGCCTCGAGGCAAGCCTCGTCAATAAAACTTACATAAGTTAATGGTATTTTTGTCAGAGCTAAACAGAGTAGAATCATCAGCATACAGAATGGCGTTGGCCTTAACATTACAAGGGAGATCATTAATAACAATTAAGAATAACAAGGGTCCGAGTACCGATCCCTGCGGCACGCCAAACTCGACCGAGCGATAGGCAGAATGAAACACCACCAACACAAACTCTCTGCCCACGCTCAGCCAGGTATGATTTTAAAAGCGCCAATTTCAGGTTGTTTTATGCCATAAAAAGATAATTTAGAGAGCAGGATTTCTCTCGGGACACAATCAAAAGCCCTGGTAAGATCGAAAAGAGTCGCCAAGGTGGCAGCTTTAGATTCAAAACCATCGAAAATCGATCTCACCAAAGCTCCGACCGCATCCAAAGTACTTCTTCCTGCTCGAAAGCCGAATTGAGAGTTTTGAAAAAGGTTGAAACATTCCAAAGTATTTACCGAGTTGATCATTCATGATGAATTCCAAAATTTTTGAAAAAACGGGTACCACAGAGATCGGTCTATAGGAACCGGGTAAATCTTTGGGACCCTTCTTATAGATAGGCACAGTTTTAGATGTTTTTAAAGATTTTGGGAAAACACCAATACACAGGCACTGATTTATACACCAGGTGAGAGGCAATATGATAGAGAAACAGATTCTCTTTAAAAGAACACTAGACAGGCCATAGATATCTTTACTATTTGAAGATTTCATATCTTTCACCACTTGCAAAACCTCATCACAAGACACTGGCTTCCATTTAAAGGTGTTAGGAGTACGTGGAGCTTGACCCAGGAGATCCTCAGCAGACACGTTACTGGGAGATATGCTTTGTCGTACCTCTTTCACTGTCTCAACGAAGAAGTCGGAGAAAGCCTCCGGCGAAATATCTGGACTGGATGGAGGGGTAGGGCTCCTTACTGCAGCAATAATGGACCATGCAGTTTTACAAGGATTAGACGCAGAGCTGATTAACCTCTCATTTGCTTTAAGCTTTGCCTTCTTCAGTTCATTTTTATACTTGTTTCTTTCACCGACGTAGGCTCTTCGTGAAGGTTCAGACTTGGTATGACAGTAAACTGTATAAATTGCCATTAGATGTTTCTTTAGATCCCTTAAATGGTCGGTTAATAACCAGTTGAGTTTAACGCTTTTCAACTTAGAGTTGCTAACGATTTTAAGATTTTTTGTTTTAACAGGGCAACATAGATCAAAAATAGTTACAAATCTGTCCAAAAAAATGTCAAATAATATTGTTTCCTTGTTATTTACTGCAAGAATGGTTGGCCAATCAATCAATGTCAGATGAGAGATTAAGTTTTCAATATTGCTAGGAGCTAAACATCTCACCTCGATTTGCTTCTCCTGACAATTCTTCTTAGTCTGGGGTTCAGGAACGAAAGAAATTTCAATCATGTTGTGGTCGGACAGACACTCATTTAAGACCTTAACTTGAAAGTAATTATCATCCCGATTAGTCACAATATTGTCTAGGCAAGCATTGCCTCTTGTGGGAGTATTTTATAGTCAATTTACAGTCCACTGATCTTAGAATGTCTTTCAAACCACGAACATTGGAAGAGTTTACATTCAAAAAATTAATATTGAAATCACCACAACATATAATAAAACATTTAAACTTAATCAGGTGATCAAACAATCGTTCAAAGAGACTCATAAAAGTGTCCATATTCCCCCCAGGAGGTCTATAGAGTGCAAGTAAGATAATTTTATACTCCGTTAACATAACTGCTGCCACTTCAATGTTCATCTCACTGCAAAATTCATCAACATCTACAACAGTGAACTTGATTCCCTGCCTCAGAAGTACACCCGAGCCACCCCGTTGACTAATTGATCGGCAGTACATGCTAGCTGGCACAAAGTCTTGGATGTTAACCATATCAGAAGTTAGCTCCGAGCACCAGTGTTCACTGACACAGAGTCCAATAAAGCAAGATTCCGCCAAAAAAACAATCTCAAGCATGTCACGTTTGTCCATCAATGACTGAGCATTTAAATAAAGTATTTTAGCATTGAAGGTGTCTACAGATGTAATGCAGGAGACATCACTCGAACATACTGATAGGTTGGGTGAAGCCAAACCTAACCCCGTTATTTGGAAAATGTCTCAATTAAAATTCTCTGACAATATACTGGAACACTATTGTGGTTTAAATCTAAACAAGCCAAGAACTTGGGTTATCATTGTGTAGAAGACCAGTGTTAAGAACCAATACATGTATAACAAAATTATAAATTATTTTAAATGTCTTGCAAAACAAAAAATGTATGAAAATGTGTATAAGCTTTGTTGGTACTTTATAATTACTAATAACTTGTTATTAACTGAATTCCAATATTTGTTCAAAGTAATTACTCTTTGGAAAAGAATGTATTAGCAATGAATATAATATTTACCTAATAGCTGAGAATATAAGTTTTTTTATCAATATACAATATCTGTATCAAAGTTGAAATATTGTAATCAAGTTTCAGTGAGCACGAACTGTGTGCTTTATTAAAGTTGATCAGTAACATTTCTTTGGATTGTAATTATTTTTTTTTAAGTTTGATTCATAGTAAAACAAAACATGACACCAAGCAGATTTTTGTTAGTAGCCAATATGAGAGACAGTAAGTGGCAATCTTCAAGATACCAGGAGTTGCTGCCAGAGATTGGGAGCTTCTAAGTGCAGGATGCTTCTAGTGGCTTATAATTATCAGATACCTAGAACTTCTCAGTGGCAGAAAACTCTCAGAAGCTAGGCTCTTATTTCAGAGAGCTCTCAAAGACCACAATCTTCTAGACGTTAGGAGCTTCCAGAGTCAATGAACTCTCTGAGTGCTTTACATGCACGTATTTACAATTTTATTAATTAATTTTTATTCTACAGAAAGCTAAAATTAACATCCACAATGTACTAAATGGTTTTAACTCATCAACTGATCCCATCTATAGTAAAAGTTAATTAGTATTGTTGTCATTGTTTTTTGTAGTACACTACTACCTCTTGAATCATTTAATTTTCTTTTAAAACAATTCATGTAGCTATTCTCAAGTGATGCATTTAACATGCAATTAATGAAAAAATAATTATGTTTTTATGGATGTGGTTACTCTGTGAACCCTGTCAATAAGTTGTTGACTGGGTGCCAACATAACAGTATTTGGTACTTGGTGCGTCTTCTAATTGATCCCTAGGCACTGGAGTCGTCAATATGCTCATTACAGGATCGTATAACGCTGTACAATCGTGTTAGAGGAGGCGTTCTGCTTTCCAAGTAGTCTACCAATAAATAAAAACTATAATGTTTAAAAAAAGTCTGTCAATCCTCTTTTGAATTTCTCAAATGTTTCTTGAGATATTATTTTCAATGGATTTTTTCTTTTTTTTTGTCTTAAAGATCTTATGTTGTGTAAAGTTTAAGTCTATGGCGTATTTTTAAATCATTGTTATAGTTGTGGTTTGTGTTTTTATATTCAGGAGTGTGCAATTTAATATGGATAGATGCTTCTAATATGTACAGTTAAAATATTTAATTTCTGAAAAGTGGCCTACAATGTGTGATTGGCGATAAATTCAAAGTACAGCCAATAACTTTTTTGCTAAATGAAAATTTGGTTGATTTTTAATTAAATGGCCCATAGGATTATTGAGAAGGAGATATAAGATTCAACTAAACAGTCGTAAATTGTTTTCAATAGATTTTTATCATTGAGATTTTTGAGATTTTGAAGCACAGAAGTTCCTTTAGCCGAAGAAACGGACTGCAGCATGTGATGTCACAATATTTGAAGTATTTTCATCAAAGGCCTAATTTGCAAGTTATGTCAAGATTGTAGATCTATGATATCAAACTTGTAATACACAGATTTTCCCTACTATAACACTTTGATATCTATTGATTTGAAAAGAATTACTGAATTAAAAGGGTAAATCTTAGTATATAAAATAGAGCCATGATTACAGCTTACGGTCTATCACCAGGCAGTACTGCCAACTGTGTAAAGATTATGAGAATATTGAAATACGTATTAATACAGTAGAATATTTTGTTTTGCTTTAGGTCCCATTGCTACAATGTTTTGGCTGGATGAAGATTTGGGAAGTGACATTTATCTGGATGGTGAGTATTATTATCTACTCAAAGGGTGGGCTGACAGAGATGGATTCAAATTTATATAAAAACAAATTGTTTGTAATTATAAGTGGTGCAAACGCTCTCAAAATCTGTATGTTTTGTAATATGTAAGTTGTTAAATAGTAAACTCCATAAGTTTTTCAGAAACATGAGACTTTATTAGACTTGACGATACCTTTAATGCTATGCTGATGCTATAATTGCTTCATTATACTTTTTTAATTAACTCTTTGACGACTACGTTGCAGTTTATTGCCATCATGGAATGTGTGCAAAAGGTGCAGATAGTAAATATAGTGCCATTAGGTTCTTTCTGCAGCCTTTTTGTAATACACTATTAAAATTAAAGTATCTTTCGAACACGTTGGTTAGGTAATAATTTGATTTCCTCCAGTTTTACTTTATTGCTAATTATTTTTTGAAGTGTAAATTAAAGTGCTTTTTTCTAATATCTAAAAAGCTAAATATATTTGTCATTATAAAATAAACCTTTAGATCTTATTATGCTTATCTACAAGTCAAACTAAAACATGTCTAGAGAAAGATACTCTGTTATTAATTACTTTATCATATCAAAATAAACTTTGCTATTGAATTTTTATGGGAAAATATATACTGAATGTAAATTAAACCATTGGTATTAACAGATGACCATATTTTAAACAATTCCTTACTATTTAGAAACTAAAGTATAAGTTTTTTTAGTGTAATAATTATAGATTTGTATCGAGTTCCATTTATAACACAGTTTTAAATTTTGCCTTAAGATAAAAGCTGAGCCTTAGAGGTGCAGATGGTAGTTTTTTTCACTTGTATTTAATTTCAAGAAACATTGTTATTCTGTAGGTATGTAGATCACTATTAAAATACTAACAACTACTGCAAATATCCTAATTTCTTTATGTATTTTTATGAAATAACTTTAAGTTCTTCAATTTATTTAATTTTTTACTGTTCAATTCAATTCAATTCAATTTCAATTCAATTCTTTATTCAGTTTGTACATACATACAAGAATAAGTGTCATATATGTAGAATAGTACATAAATTATGTATTTAACCTAAACTACAATTTAGTTTAGCCTATTTTAAATCAAATAAATAAAAAATGACATTTCTGAGTTAAGATTATACTAAGTCCTATTATTTTACCAAAAAGCATCTCAAATATAAATATTTTATTGGGATTTAGGAAAAAAAACTCTTCCAATGAGTAGCAGGGGCGTTGCAGCAAATATTTCTTTTAAAAAACACCGGAAGCCCTTTTCATAGATTATTGCTCTTTATATTTGTCGGCAGGTGATTTAAAAATTTAATGCCCATATAAGTGGCTTTCTTTTTGTAGAAGAAAACTAAGTTTGTGTTGGGGTAAATCTAGGTTGTTTCGGTGTCTAGTGTGATAAGAGATGAAATATTACTACGCGTATCTAGTTTGTCAAGATTACTTCCTACACACATAATGCACTCTAAAATGTATTGATCATATATTGTTGGGATTTCTAAAGTGGAAAATTTTTCTTTTACCGAGATTCTCTCTTCTAAATTTAGAATTGTTCTTAGTGCTTTTTTTTGAAGTATCAAAATTGTGGTCTAGATTTTTTTTTAGATGTTCCACCATAAATGGCCAACCCGTAAGCTAAATGAGAATGCACGTGTGCATAGTAGATTGACTTTAATGTCTCAGTGCTACACAGTAAAGACATGCGCCTCAAGATGTAGAGCCCTGATGAAATTTTGCTACGCTAAATATTTTATGTGACCATCCCAGCTAAGATTATTGTCCACATTAAGTCCTAAGAATTTGATACTATTAATTTTTTCAATTTTAGTTTGTTTAACTGAAATTGGTATTTCTAAAATATCTTTACTTTGTACAGTGGAAAATATCATTTGATTAGTCTTGCAGCCATTTAAAAATAGACTATTTCTTTGAAAATAAGTTTGAATGGTTTTTAATTGTTCTTTACAGGCTATTTCCAGATTTTCATAAGTTTTAGCAGTCACAATTAAGTTAGAATCATCAGCATATAAGATCAAATTACTTTTTGTACCATTAATGTTGTTTAAGATTGAGGCACATTCCTTGGATGTAGCATAAAAAACAGCAATGGTCCCAAAATAGAACCCTGAGGTACTCCATGCTTGATTTTTAGTGTGCTAGATTTATGTTTTACTACTAGAGTATTTTGTTTTTGACGTAATCTCAACATACTGGGATCTGTCCGGAGAGGTATGATCTAAACCAGTTTAGAGAAAGGTTTGATAAACCCATGACTTTAAGTTTGTCAAGAAGGACTTGGTGAGAAATACTGTCAAACGCTTTTGACAGGTCCATGAAAACCCCTATGGACTTGTCCCCCTTGTCTATAGAATCTATTATAGTTTTCCGTAAATTCTAGCAGAGCTGAAGTAATGGATTTACCTTTACGGAATCCATGCTGCTGCCTATCAAATAAATCATTTGTTTTTTAGATGATCTACTAATCGACTGTACATAACTCGCTCATAGATTTTTGACAAAGAAGGTAAAACCGATACCGGACGATAATTATTCATTTTAAATTTTTCTCCCTTCTTAAAAATTGGTATTACTCTAGACACTTTTAAAAACTTCAGGGAAATTTCCAGTTATAAAGCGACGAGTTAATTAAATGAACTAAAGGCTTCAACAAGGACTTACCAACATATACTTAATTAGTTTCAGCGGAACTTCGTCATGGCCCGACGATGATTTATTTTTTAATGATGAAATAATTCTATCTAATTCCTTTTCATCTACCGGATTACACCGAAAAGGGTTTTTGTATAAGATTTTGATCTAGAACATTTGCACCTGAATGACTTGCGGACTGTGGTTCCTTTAGCTGTATTTTGGATTAAATCTCCTATTACATCTATGAAATAGTTATTGAAACAAATTTGAGATGCTTAAAGGGTCTGATATTATTACATCATTATCATTTTTTATACAATTTATAGAACCCTTTAGGACATTAGAACTTTTTCCAATCTCTTTATTTATAATTTGCCATGTTTTCTTACTGATATTATCTGAGTTTCTAATTTGTCTGTCATAAAAGGTTTTTTTTTGCATTAACTAGCTTAGTTTTTGTAATCTTTGGTTTTCAATTTACAATATTTCATGAAATCTTCACTTACCACTACGTTTAGCTTGTTTTGTAAGCTCAACAATATCCTTCTGTTCCATAATCAATTTGTCACTAATCCAGCTGCATTTACTTTTACCAAGATATTTTTTTTACTTTTTTTTTAGGAAAAATTAAGTTAAAGTTGTATTGAAAAATACTGTTAAATACCTCAAACTTTTTATCTACATCAGCTAAATACATTGTCAACCAATTTTCATTGGACAAGACATTCTTA